>NC_141027.1:77290000-77365000 GCF_052040795.2 Danio rerio
AATCAGAAAACAGCACAGTAAGTTGATATGATTTCGTTTGTAAATTTCCCCACCTAACAAATAAACAGCAGTTACAAAGTGTTAGAAGGTCATTCGAAATCACTGTGACCAGTACACACTTATACACACATACTCAATCAACTGTGCTCAGTAAAGTGATTAATTTTATCCATCCACATTAAGAAAAGTACTTCCTAATTAATATAGAACACTCTTACAAACAATACAATCGCATATTTAAAGCTTATTTAAAGTTCTGACAACTTTTAGAACGATTTTCCTTGGAGCACCATTAAAAGCTCACCTCTCCTCAGCGCGCTCAATGCGGTCTGAGAACTAGGGATGGCTGACGTGAAACTGATGTTTCGACACAGTGTCGAGATCCCGAAGCGCAAGTGTTTCGAAACACTGCACCGAAGCATGATCCGAAGCACCAAAGTCACGTGACTAAAGTGTTTCGAAACACCTAGTCACGTGACTAAAGCGATTCAAAGCATCGTTCAGCATAGAAACGTTTCGAGACCTGTCGAATCCTAATTTGACTGCCAAGGTATCCAAGCTACCTCTGTCTCATATGGCTTAGAGGACTGTAGGTTTGCTAATTGATTCTTTGCTTAGCATGATGTTTTGGGTTCGAATCCCGACTTGTACAAATACTCTGAAATCATGGTTTTATGTATTTTAATCATGTTTCTGTTTTGTGTAGCCTAAATAGGATACAGCTACAGATACGCCATCAATTTAGCATCATTTTTGTAACACTGTAAAACAATAATAAATATTTTTACAGTATGGTTGGGTTTAGGGTTAGGGTAGACATTAATAAAATACAATAAATGGGAAATTTAATGAATAATATAAATAATTCTTGATAACTTCAGGCCACCGTTTTTGATCTAGCAACAACCCTGTTTTAAGACAAAAACAAGACATATTTATTCACAAATTGTTTATTTGGATATCAGACCAATGTTGAAACAAAACGATACAAGAGCAAAGCATTACCAACTGGTATTAAAGCATTTCAAAACAACTGCAACAAACTGGCTTCAAAACCTACTAACCCTGCATCGAAGTCTGACACCTTAACCACTGTACTAAGTCACTTGAAGGAATTCATGTACAAAGTTGGGTTTAATCCCTCAATTTGTTCAATCGTTCTTTGCTGAAACTGTTTCAGTGCAATACATAAAAAATTACCACTAGGTGTCACTGTAGAGTGGGGTTTCGAAACGTTTCGAAGCTTCGACACATTTGCTTCGACTGTTTCAGTAGCTGCGTCCCAAATCGCATACTTATGCACTATTCTACGCCATTTTGTAGTATAAATAGTGTAAGTAGTGTGTTCACACTGAAAACTCTAAAAATAATAAGTGCACTTTAATTACCTGGATGATGCACTCATTCAGCCGCTAAATGAAGTGTGGAATGATGGACACTTCACGCACTCAACAACCGCAGGTTTGCTTACGTAGTGGAAGGGGCGGAGCTATCGGGCGCACATGTTGAATAACTTTATTTATTTTGGATGGTGAAAGCAAAATTCTCCTACTACAGTGATTTTAGCGCCTCCCGATGGTGAATGCGGCAATACTCACGGCAGGTATTATCTGATAATTCGGTCGTTTATTTCACTGATTTGGCGACCGTCAAACGTCATCAGGGAAACGGCTTGAATTTTCGCTTAGTAAAAACACATTAGTGTGCCATTTGGGACGACACTACATACATATACTATCCTGTTGAGTGTGTAAGTGCATAAGTACATAGTGCATGAGTGCATAGTGTATAGTGTGCTATTTGGGACGCAGCTAGTGTTTCACGAAGCCTCGCTTTGCCCACCACTACTGAGAACCCAGCGCGGCAACCGGAAGTGACGTTGCGCGGCAACCGGAAGTGACGTAGCGCGCAAAACAAATATAAAACTATTTTCATTAAACACAAATAAAGTAAAAACTAAATTCTCACATATGTCTATACAAATTGATGCAAAACAAATGCACGAAAATTAAAAGGAGGGACTATTAGTGAAATGCATTAAATTAATAATCTTATTAACACCCGTCACATCAACATTTCCCTCTCTTAATTCAATCCCTTGCCAAGCAAGCTGAGAACTACAAATGCAGATAGTTGGACCAACACAACTCCTTCATGTTGTCCCAACACAACACACTTAAGTTAACTTCAAGAGTTCACACTTAGCTGATGTTGTCCGGGGAGAGCCCTGAGCTCATAAGATCCTCGAGCCTGGGGCTCCCTCCTGTTTGCAAGGCGAGAGGGGAGTTTGTGCTCAGGTAGATCTCCCCTGCTGTAGTAGCTAATGAACAGATAGTGATCGCTCTTAAGAGATAACTACTTACTAGGAGCATGTCTGTGGTGCTGATTTGGATTAGTTAGTTAACTTAAGCTGCATGTTTTTGAATGGTGGGAGGAAACCGGGGAACCCGGGGGAAACCCACCTGAGCACGGGGAGAACGTGTAAACTCCGCACAGAAACGTCGGCTGGCTTAGTAAGGAATCGAACCAGAGACGTTCTTGCTGTGAGGCAACAGTGCTAACCACTGGGCCACCGTGCCACCCATATAGGAAAGGAGGAGGAGTAGGGGTGGAAGGGGGGATTCTTTAAAACAAAGATGACTGTTGTATGGAACTTATATGGGTATTTATAGGAGTTTAGGATTTCCCAGAGATGGGTTGTGGCTGGAAGGGCATCCGCTGCGTAAAAACTTGCTGGATAAGTTGGTGGTTCATTCCGCTGTGGCGACCCCGGATTAATAAAGGGACTAAGCCGACAAGAAAATGAAATGAAATGAATGTAGTTTAGGAGTTGTCTGATTGGTAAAATATGAATTGAATAATGCAATGCCGGCTGCATAAGCACGTGATCCTCTTGAAATTATTCTAATAAACTAAGTAAAGTTTATTAAATAAACTTCACTTAATGTTTTACAAATTTGAGTGGACTAAACATGAAACAAATAAATTGACCAAAGAAATTTGAACAGGCAGCAGTATTGATTTTTTTGAGTGTACTTGCTTTTATGCAAGTAAGTTGCTCATGCTGAAAATTAAGAAGCCTAGTCGTTTGTGCTTTTAACAGAAGTTACATTACGCTTTATTCACATTGGCACCGGAGTCCAGTTCGTTAATGCTGAAGTGGGCCAATATGACACTTCTAACCTTTATAATATCAAAAAGTCACACAAAATATGACCTCTGAGCATTTCATTTACAAATACGAGCAGGGAAATTTGGAAAACCTGAAAGGCTGTATTGCTCTATCTGCTAGAAGAGCACAGAGGAAGGAAAAGGTCATGTCAGAATGCAGTCGGAGGTTCATTCGCTAAGAGATAGATCAAAAAGACGGGGACATTTTTTGCTTTAAGGGATGCTTTACAAAAGACCACTTCACTTGCTGAAATTGTCTTTTCACAGACCAAAAGACTTTTCAAACTGTGTAATGACCAGTCACCTGAGGAGCGAAAACATGAATACACTACTATATATTTAACAGAAAACTTATTAAACTGACGCTGTTGGCATTGTGGCAATCAAAATTTGGTAATATTTAATTTATTTGCTCAGTGAAAACATTGGATTTTTTATTCTTTGTGCTATAAATAAATAAATAAATAAATAAATAAATAAATAAATAAATAAATAAATAAATAAATAAATGAATGAATGAAGAGAATAAACTAATAATATATTCTAGATTTATTGCATGTTAATTTTAAATGCTTTCTGTCAGTCTTAGTACATGATGTAACAACAGTGGAGTCATATATATATATATATATATATATATATATATATATATATATATATATATATCATTTTTAAGCGAGATTCTAATGGTCTAATCCAATTAATTGATCTATGCTAAGCTAAGTTAAAAGTGCTAACACCAGAAAGAAAAACCGGCTGAATGGATTAGAAAATGATAAAACACAGTTGTTTAACTCTATAAAATTGCTGTAAAATATTATTTCCAAAACAAAAAGTGGAGAATTCCTTTAGGCCACTTAATATAATGTGGGACCCATTTAATTTTAAAAAAAGATGAAGAATGAGTCGTATTTACGAGAGTATAGTTCATAGACATGTCTAGAAAATAGCAACTTCTTTCAGTAGTGCATGATGTAACAACAGAATAGTCAAGCTATCTGAACTCTCTGGTCATTTTTGAGCGAGATGCTAATGGTCTAATCTGATTCAATGATCTATGCTAAGCTAAGCTAAAACGGCTTCCGCCAGACAGAGAAATCAGCTGAATGGACTCAAAAATGGTAAAACTTAAATGTTTAACAGTACAGGGTAGTTGTAAATTGAGCCTATTTCTAAAACAAAATGTAGAGTGTTGCTTTAAGGTAACTTAATATAATGTGGGACCCATTTTAAAAAAATAAAAAATAAAAAAATAAAACTAAAGAATGGCCCATATTTACGAGAGTATAGTTCATAGACATGTCTTGAAAATACCAACTTTTCTGTCGGTTTTAGTAAACGATGTAACAACAGAATAGTCAAGCTATAATTAGAAAAATTATCTAAACTTTTTCAGTCAGTTTTAAGCGAGATGCTAATGGTCTAATCCGATTAAAGGATCTATGCTAAGCTAAGCTAAAAGTGCTAACACCAGAAAGAAAAACCGGCTGAATGGATTAGAAAATGATAAAACACAGTTGTTTAACTCTATAAAATTGCTGTAAAATATTATTTCCAAAACAAAAAGTGGAGAATTCCTTTAGGCCACTTAATATAATGTGGGACCCATTTAATTTTAAAAAAAGATGAAGAATGAGTCGTATTTACGAGAGTATAGTTCATAGACATGTCTAGAAAATAGCAACTTCTTTCAGTAGTGCATGATGTAACAACAGAATAGTCAAGCTATCTGAACTCTCTGGTCATTTTTGAGCGAGATGCTAATGGTCTAATCTGATTCAATGATCTATGCTAAGCTAAGCTAAAACGGCTTCCGCCAGACAGAGAAATCAGCTGAATGGACTCAAAAATGGTAAAACTTAAATGTTTAACAGTACAGGGTAGTTGTAAATTGAGCCTATTTCTAAAACAAAATGTAGAGTGTTGCTTTAAGGTAACTTAATATAATGTGGGACCCATTTTAAAAAAATAAAAAATAAAAAAATAAAACTAAAGAATGGCCCATATTTACGAGAGTATAGTTCATAGACATGTCTTGAAAATACCAACTTTTCTGTCGGTTTTAGTAAACGATGTAACAACAGAATAGTCAAGCTATAATTAGAAAAATTATCTAAACTTTTTCAGTCAGTTTTAAGCGAGATGCTAATGGTCTAATCCGATTAAAGGATCTATGCTAAGCTAAGCTAAAAGTGCTAACACCAGAAAGAAAAACCGGCTGAATGGATTAAAAAATGATAAAACACAGTTGTTTAACTCTATAAAATTGCTGTAAAATATTATTTCTAAAACAAAAAGTGGAGAATTCCTTTAAGGCCGCTTAATATAATGTGGTACCCATTTTATTTAAAAAAAAAAAGTGAAGAATGACTCATATTTACGAGAGTATAGTTCATAGACATGTCTAGAAAATAGCAACTTTTCTGTCAGTAGTACATGATGTAACAACAGAATAGTCAAGCTATAAATAGGAAAATTATCTAAACTCTTTGGTCATTTTTGAGCGAGATGCTAATGGTCTAATCTGATTCAATGATCTATGCTAAGCTAAGCTAAAACGGCTTCCGCCAGACAGAGAAATCAGCTAAATGGACTCAAAAATGGTAAAACTTAAATGTTTAACAGTAGGGTAGTTGTAAATTGAGCCTATTTCTAAAACAAAATGTACACTGTTGCTTTAAGGCAACTTAATATAATGTGGGACCCATTTAAAACAAATAAAAAATAAATAAATAAAAACTAAAGACTGGCCCATATTTACGAGAGTATAGTTCATAGACATGTCTAGAAAATACCAACTTTTCTGTCGGTTTTAGTAAACGATGTAACAACAGAATAGTCAAGCTATAATTAGAAAAATTATCTAAACTTTTTTAGTCAGTTTTAAGCGAGATGCTAATGGTCTAATCCGATTTAAGGATCTATGCTAAGCTAAGTTAAAAGTGCTAACACCAGAAAGAAAAACCGGCTGAATGGATTAAAAAATGATAAAACACAGTTGTTTAACTCTATAAAATTGCTGTAAAATATTATTTCCAAAACAAAAAGTGGAGAATTCCTTTAAGGCCGCTTAATATAATGTGGGACCCATTTTATTTTAAAAAAAGGTGAAGAATGACTCGTATTTTTGAGAGTATAGTTCATAGACATGTCTAGAAAATAGCAACTTTTCTGTCAGTAGTACATGATGTAACAACAGAATAGTCAAGCTATAAATAGGAAAATTATCTAAACTCTTTGGTCATTTTTGAGCGAGATGCTAATGGTCTAATCTGATTCAATGATCTATGCTAAGCTAAGCTAAAACGGCTTCCGCCAGACAGAGAAATCAGCTAAATGGACTCAAAAATGGTAAAACTTAAATGTTTAACAGTAGGGTAGTTGTAAATTGAGCCTATTTCTAAAACAAAATGTAGAGTGTTGCTTTAAGGCAACTTAATATAATGTGGGACCCATTTAAAAAAAGAAGAAAAAAAACTAAAGAATGGCCCATATTTACAAGAGTATAGTTCATAGACATGTCTAGAAAATACCAACTTTTCTGTCGGTTTTAGTCAATGATGTAACAACAGAATAGTCAAGCTGTAATTAGAAATATTATCTAAACTTTTTCAGTCAGTTTTAAGCGAGATGCTAATGGTCTAATCCGATTTAAGGATCAATGCTAAGCTAAGCTAAAAGTGCTAACACCAGAAAGAAAAACCGGCTGAATGGATTAAAAAATGATCACACACTTGTTGTTTAACTCTATAAGGATGCTATAACATATAATTTCCAAAACAAAAAGTGAAGTATTCCTTTAAGTATAACATAATGGGTAATAAGTATATTTTAATATAATGTGGAACCCATTTGATTTCAATAAATAGTGAAGGATGCCCCATATTTAACAGAACATTGTGATCCACCAGACAGTGTGGCTATGAAATAAAGACATCAACTCTAGTTAGAGCAAAGCGAGCGGAGAGATCACAGGAATAAAGCTCTCCAAATCCTGCTGGATTAATGGATCTGGATCTAGAGGTGAACGGCGAGGTTAACAGCTAGTCTGGGGTCAAAAGGTCACGGCCAGCAGTGACTGACGAATGGCGAGATAAACCCGGACGAGGCTCAGTGATGGCCGTAACACTGCGGCGAGTTAGCACTTAGATAAACAAGGATGGATGGAAAAGATTCCCGACAGCCATTTATCTGGGTGATTTTTATGAAATCATTTTTGAAGCTTGATTTGACAGCTTGAAAGAGGGACATTTGATGTCGGCGGAGACTTTAGGGACGGCTGCAAAGGAGGAATTGAGGTTAGCTTAGCAGAGGTGTCTGCTGTCAGAAATCATTTTCTTGGCCACAATCTATATTTTACAAAAAGCCTGAATATAGGAGTGTGAAGGACATGGACACGGTGCACACACATACAGTACACACACACACACACACAAATAAAAAGTTTTCAAAATCACCTGTAACCCAGCTCACTGACTAGGTCACTAAAACAAATTATGAATAGTTTATTTTAAATGATAACATTTTATTTTACGATTAAGAGGGGAAATATTGAATAAAGTTCATTTATATTATATACATAGTGTTTAAATATTAAAAATATTTACCAATGACTTGGTGGAGGTCGGCGGTTAGCTCCGCCCCCTTGAGTGTGTGTGAGAGCTGCCGGCAGGCCCGGATTGGCTAATCGGGCGCACCAGGAGAATTCCCGAAGGGCCGGTCCATTTTTTGGTTGTGGGGGCCGGTGTCCCTAGCTGCTTACACTCTCAGCAGTCGCACTTTTTTTCATCTATTTATTTATTTGACCATAGCTTCACTCTTTTTATTTATTATTTTGCTGCAGCGCCGCTCTTCTTATTTATTTTCTCGCAGCCCCATAAGCAAAATGCAGCCTGCAGGTTAACTAACGTTAATGATGATGTAACGTTAACTATAATCATTCGACCCCAAACAGCGAATTTGAATAATTAATAATGAATAATACACCTGCTCAGTGAAAATCAGATGATTCACTACATTATTAAATCTGACATAACTTGATCAGAAATCTAAAAAGGGTAGAAAAAGATTAAGCCATCAATAGAAAGCAATACCGTGTCTTGCAGGTCACAGTCCAATACTATTTTTTTTTTTCAACTGTATTAGCGCTATAGTGGACCAGTGGTAAACGCGTTGCGTTCGTTTTTATTGTTAAGACATATAATACTGTTAGGGCTTTTGAACATTAAGTGAAGTTTATTCATAAACTAATTTCGAGAGAATCACGTGCTTATGATTTATCACGGCCGGTCTCACATTTGCTAATCACTATCTTCCAATCATACGAGCCCTAAGCTACCATAAATAGCCTCAGTTTTCAGTTCACTTTATCTTCGTTTGGAAGAAACCCCCCTCCTCCCCTATTCTCCTCCTTTACCTGTGATTGGGCGGCACGGCGGCCCAGTGGTTAGCACTGTGAGCCACACAGCAAGAACACTGCCAGCCCTGGTTCCACAGGACCGGTGGGTGTTCCTGTGAGGAGTTTGTATGTTCTCCCCGTGTCCGCGTGGGTTTTCCCCGGGTTCTCCG
This sequence comes from Danio rerio, assembly GCF_052040795.2. Taxonomy (NCBI): domain Eukaryota; kingdom Metazoa; phylum Chordata; class Actinopteri; order Cypriniformes; family Danionidae; genus Danio; species Danio rerio. Next base: position 77,298,740 of record NC_141027.1, read on the forward strand.
GTTTCCTCCCACCATCCAAAGACATTCAACATACATAACAATCAAGCTTGTATAATCCCTTGCGTTCCCTTAGCTACAGCGGCAGGGGAGTTCTGAGATCCACCGAGCTCAGGCTCCCCTCTCGCTCTGCCAATGGGAGGAAGCCCCGGGCTCGAGGAGCCTTTGAGCTCGGGGCTCTTTCCCGGAACAGCATGCCAAATAAGCTTTTATAAATCATCAGCTAGGTGTGAACTCTTGAAAATTTCTAAAGGAGCTGTTTTCTTAAAAAAGACGTGATAGTGTCACTAGAAACTGATTTGGAAATGACCTTATTTTAATATAGACAGTCGTGAACTGAGGTGGGCCGGTCTGGCTTGAAACTCCAGGGCTGAAAATGAGTCCCACTCCGGCCTTGGCTGCCGGTGACAGAGAGTCACTTTGATTAATCAGCGCGAGCAGATTGAACGACATCAGACATCTTGAGACAGTTTAGATAACGCAAATGATCTATTATCCTATCCTTAAAGGGTCACGAAACACCAAAACACATGTTTTGAGCTGTTGACAGTGGTATATGTGTCCCACACTGCTAAAAACACTATTAGGACACCTATATTTCACTAAAAAGTGTAAATTGGTTGTTTTTGCGTTATTTCAAGGAAATTCGTAATTCCGTTTTGAAACGAGTTTTTGAAGCTGCGTCACGGTCATGACATAATAGCGTGTATTCCAGCGTGCAGACTGGACGTCTGTGCCAGAGTGTGTCTTATTACGTCTTACAGTGTGATGCATTAATGCATGAGTAAAGCTTGGTTCAAACCAATCAGCGCGCTCTATTGTGCAACTTCATTAATATTTATTACTGTCACAGTGTTTAGACGACAGAGACGCCACGTTGTGTTGGCAAAACAAGCGTGAAGTGTTGCTTTTATAGTTTGCTGCAGTTAAGTTTTGTTTTCATTTTCTCTCTGTGAGAGCGCAGCTGGAGTCACGTGTGGATTAACAGTGTACGCGACGCTCGACAACAATAACTTACGTGTCTAAGGAGGATTATTGTTTACCTGAGAGCTGTTCTCATCTGCAAACGCTGAGATCCGGATTCGCTTTAGTCTCCACTAAATAAAGACGCGGCTCTAGTTGATGGTGATTGTCCTGTCTCTACAGATTTGGTAAGTGAGCGACCAGTGCTCTTTGTTTATTCAGTTTGTTTGTATCTAACAAACTATTCCACCGAGTGTAAACATGTTAGCACCACAACCAAACTTTAACCTCGTGTAGGATTTTTACCGCATTTAGTGACCGGAATAACACACGCGGCTTTCTGACGCTACCTGCCGTGTGCATCTAAGTTTCCGGGAAATGAGGAGGGTTTTTTTTCTCTCATTCGCCGTGCGGTATAAAACATTGCATGAAAAATACACGCTTAGAGCAGTTCCTCGAATCAAATATCTCGTTTGTCACGAGGGGCATGAATGAATTCCCTGAATGAAAGAGCCAAACTGCAGTTAAAGTCCACCATTTAATAATTTGGACTACACATGTCCATGTAGGTTAAACACCATCACTTTCTCCTGTGTGTTTTTGTGTATTTTGACTCTGAAACTCGCGCGTGCCCAAATAGACACTCCCACACCATCCCACTTTTCTTCCTCCGACACTCCCCCCTAAACAGAGCTGGACACGCCCACTTTTCTGACATTTTCCAAAGTAGAGGTGTGAAAACACCCTGCTGAAATGAGGGGGTGTCATGGCCCTTTAAAATCTGAAACTTTAGGGCTTTTTTTCAGTCAATCACCAAAACAACATGAGTTTAGATCATTTGACTTGGTGGAGCTCTAAAAATAAAAACCTTCATTTAGAGCTCTTTTTCACAATAACATTGCTTTAATGGGAGATTAACCTTCATTTAAAGCTCTGAAAATGATGTGAAATAAAAACTGATTGTAATACTATGAAACAATGACCCATTTGCTCATGATTATTGAGCTCAAACACGATACACGAAACGTGAAATGAGTGAGGAGGCATGTGGAGATAACGCAAAATCTAAATCAAGTATTTTAGCATGTCAAAGTCATATTCATGTGTGGAAAATATATTTTCCCAACAATAAAATTGTGGCTAGTAAAAATTGCGAGTGGCTAGTAATGTTGGAAAAGCACTAGCCACGGTGGCTGGTGATCAAAAAAGTTCATGTCAAGCCCTGGTTATAAGAGTTACAGCTAGTTTGAAATTTAGGTAATAATAGAGAGCAAAAACCCAAACCAATCTCATGCAAACCTGCTTGGCATTTCTGGCAGTCTTGCTCCCATTCCATCCAAAGCATGGCAAAAGAAAATCATCCAAAGTCATGCTTTGATGTTCTTAGTTGTCATGTGTTTTTATTTTTGTTTAACTGACGCTCTAGCTTGTTCCAACATGACAGAAATCAAGAAAATGTGTGCAAGTTGTGTCAAGTTTTCTGTTTTGTTTATTTTTTATAGAATATATCTTGAATTTAGTTAGTCCTTTACCCTACTTTTTTTTCCTTTTGTTCATGACATAAATCTTCAAAAATGTAGTTACTGAAGCACAAGACACTGTATATCATCTGAACTTTATTTTATGGTGACAGTTACAGTGTAGCTATTCATTTTAACTACTGAGTAATTTTAATTAATTACATGTACTTCACTATATGGTTGGGGTTAGAATGTGGGCTAGGTTTAGTGTAAGTTACATGTAAGTATGCATAATTCATTGTAATTAGTATAGTAAACTGTACTACAGTAAGTACACACATCACCCTAAATCAAAATGTTATCTATCTGGAAATAAATGTCACATTATTTTTTTGAAATTGAGCTTTTTCTGTTTGTTTATCTATTTTTAAAGTGGAAAAAAGTCAAATATTTCATGCATTGCAGATCAAACCCAACACATCTAAATCAGCATCGTTAAAATAGTCTTTTGTGCACAGAATTGTTAACTTGCATGCATCAAGCCATTTCCCATGCTCAAAACATGATTTTTTTGCCCACAAAATTGTTAATGTGCATGCAACAACCCATTTTGTGCACTCAAAACATGATTTTTTTTGTGCACAGTATAGTTAACAGCATTCAACGAATCATTTTGCATGCTCAAAACATGATCTTTTGCAAACAGAATTCTTAGTGGGCATGCAACAAGCCATTTTGCAGACTTGAAAAATGATCTTTTACACACAGAATTATTAATGAGCATGCAACAAGCCATTTTGCATGCTCAAAACATGATCTTTTGCACATGGAATTGTTAATGTGCATGCAACATGCCATTTCCTATGCTCAAAACATGTGTTTTTGTGCACAGAATTGTTAATGCGCAAGCAACAAGCCATTTTGCGTGCACAAAACATGATGATTTGCACACGGAATTGTTAATGTGCATGCAAAACAAGACATTTTGACACTCAAAACATGATTTTTTGCACACAGAAGTGTTAACATGCATGCAATAAGCCATTTTCCATGCTCAAAACATGTTTTTTGTGCACAGAATTGCTCATCTGCATGCAACACGGCACTTTCCATGCTCAAAACATGTTTTTTTTACACACAAAATTGTTAATGTGCAAGCAACAAGCCATTTTGTGCACTCAAAACATGATTTGTTTGTGCACAGGATAGTTACCAGCATTCAACCAATCATTTTGCATGCTCAAAACATGATCTTTTGCATGCCTAATTGTTAATGTGCATGCAACAAGCCATTTTTTAGACTTGAAACATGATCTTTTACTCACTGAATTGTTAACGTGCATGCAACAAGCCATTTTGTGCACTAAAATCATAATTTTTTTTTTTTTTGTGCACAGGATAGTTACAAGTTTTCAACCAATCATTTTGCATGCTCGAAACATGATCTTTTGCTTGCCTAATTGTTAATGTGCATGCAACAAGCCATTTTGCATGCTCAAAACATGATCTTTTACAAACAGAATTCTTAGTGGGCACACAACAAGCCATTTTGCAAACTTGAAACATGATTTTTTTTACACACAGAATTCCTAATGTGCATGCAACAAGCCACTTTGCATGCTCAAAACATTATATTTGCATGCAAAATTGTTAATGCAAATGCAACAAGCCAATTTGCATGCTCAAAACATGAACTTTTTCACACAGAATTGTTAATGTGCATGCAAAAAAAGACATTTTGGCACTCAAAACATGATCTTTTGAACAGAATTGTTATTGTGCATGCAGTAAGCCATTTTACATGCTCAAAACATGATCTCTTGTGTTCAGAATTGTTAATGTGCATGCAGCAATGCATTCCCAACACTCTAAACATGATCTTTTGAGCACAGAACCAGCAATCAACAAAGCATTTTGCATGCTGAAAGCATGTTATTTTGCACACAGAATTGTTAAGGCACATGCAACAAGCAATTTTGCATGCTCAAAATATGATATTTTGTGCATAAAATTGTAAACTTGCATTCAACAAGCCATTCTGCACCCTTAAAACATGATCTATTAAGCGCAGAATTGTCAACACACCCGCACCAAGGCATTTTGCGCACTCTAAACATGATCTTTTACGTACAGAATTGTGTCGAAAATCTAACCCTATCGTCCAGTGCCTTGGTGAATTTTGTAAGCACACACAAAAAAACCCACAGGAGAATAGTGGAAGATGTCCCTGATATTCCGCAACAAGCCGAATATCATTTTGTGTGGGAGTATTTACACCAGTCATCCAGTGCAAATATCAACTTCAGACCGCACTGCTGAACTCAGCCCCGGCTTCTCTCCCAACAGTAAACTTAACACTGACTCACACTCGCAAAGAGCAATTAAACAAGAAGAGCCATGCGCTGCCCGAGAGCACAGCCAGTGCACGTGGGTGTATGCGAATAACTTAAACGCCGTGCTGAATATACATGTTTAATGTCACCGTTCTGTCGACTTCCAACTCCCACTTGCATACTATACCGGTTCAGACCACGCCCCATTGCGCCCTGCTCATGAATAATGCATGAAGCTCCATCATAGCAGGTGTAGTCGGGCCCATGAAATGATATGAATATTCAGTCAGGACGATAATGAAATCAAAATGTTAAGGATGGTTGTGTGTGGGTTGAGCGTAGGAATCGCTGGGGTGCGCAGATGGGGAAAAATGAGAGATTTGATATGCTCTGACAGAACCAAAATGCTTAGCCTTAAATTTAATAGCTCGTCAAAATGCTGATGGAGATGTCAACTGGATGGAAAGGATGGCAGTGGTTTTGTGCACATCTAGGATAATGGCTTAAGGTGAAAATTAAAAAAGCCTGTTGGATCATAAATCATCATGGGGTATGAATTAACAAACTACAGATAAAGGTAGACTAATTATGGTTGAATGTTATATTATTATTACTTTATACTTGTTTAAAGGGTGGGAATATATATATATATATATATATATATATATATATATATATATATATATATATATATATATATATACACACACTCACTCACCGGCCACTTTATTAGGTACACCTTACTAGTACTGGGTTGGACCCCCTTTTGCCTTCAGAACTGCCTTAATCCTTCAGATCATATAATCAACAAGGTACTGGAAATAATCCTCAGTGATTTTGCTCCATATTGACATGATAGCATCACACAGTTGCTGCAGATTTGTCGGCTGCACATCCATGATGCCAATCTCCCGTTCTACCACATCCTAAAGATGCTGTATTGGATTGAGTTCTGGTGACTGTGGAGGCCATTTGAGTACAGTGAACTCATTGTCATGTTCAAGAAACCAGTCTGAGATGATTCGCTCTTTATGACATGGTGTGTTATCCTGCTGGAAGTAGCCATCAGAAGATGGAGACACTGTGGTCATAAAGGGATGGACATGGTCAGCAGCAATACTCAGGTAGGCTGTGGCGTTGACACGATGCTCAGTTGGTACTAATGGACACAAAGTGTGCCAAGAAAATCTCCCCCACACCATTACACCACCACCAGCAGCCTGAACCGTTGATACAAGGCAGGATGGATCCATGCTTTCATGTTGTTGATGCCAAATTCCGACCCGACCATCTGAATGTGTCAGCAGAAATGGAAACTCATCAGAGCAGGCAACGTTTCTCCAATCTTCTATTGTCCAGTTTTGGTGAGTCTGTGTGAATTGTAGCCTCAGTTTCCTGTTCTTGGCTGACAGGAGCAGCACCCGGTGTGGTCTTCTGCTGCTGTAGCCCATCTGCTTCAAGGTTGGACGTGTTGTGTGTTCAGAGATGCTCTTCTGCAGACCTCGGTTGTAACGAGTTCTTATTTGAGATACTGTTGCCTTTTGATCAGCTGGAACCAGTCAGGCCATTCTCCTCTGACCTCTGTCATCAACAAAGTATTTGTGCCGCTCACTGGATATTTTCTCTTTTTCAGAACATTCTCTGTAAACCCTAGAGATGGTTGTGCATGAAAATTCCAGTACATAAGCAGTTTCTGAAATACTCAGCCCAGCCCGTCTGGCACCAAGAACCATGCCATGGTCAAAGTTACTTAAATCACCTTTCTTTCCCATTCTGATGCTCGGTTTGAACTGCAGCAGATTGTCTTGGCCAATGCCTAAATGCATTGAGTTACTGCCATGTGATTGGCTGATTAGAAATGTGCGTTAACGAGAAGTTGGACAGGTGTACCTAATAAAGTGGCCGGTGAGGCTATATATATTTCACAACAGTACAAATCACTTCACCAAAGCCCCGTCTATACCAGATATTACCATCTTTTTAATAGAGAGAGAGCACCTGAAGTCCTTTAAGATGCTTAGAATATACACTAAAGTTCGGCAAAATGTGTTTAAAGCACATATGAAAGAAACTGCAATTATGTAATTAAGGTTTGGTTGAAAATAAAAGCTCTTTGGATCATGAATTATGCGACTAATCAGGAATTAGTATTATATTATAATTTACTTTTTGTATTTGTATATTGACTGGCAAACTCTCTAAATGTCCAAGGTTTTAAAAATGAAAGTATACCCAGCAGGCACACATCGTAAGACGTTACTATTAGGTTAGATTTAGGTTGTCAGGTAACCAAAATTGAATGTGTAGCCAGCGTCTAAGAACAACGTTGATATTTGGTTGATTTTAGGTTGTGTTGGAAAGTGACCAAAATCTAACGTCAAGCCAACATCTTCAACCAACATCATATTGACATCAAATACTGACATTTATTTGTCAGGTGATGCAACCAAAACCCAACGTCTGATAGATGGTATCGACATAGTGGTAACATCCACACAACATCAAGCTGTAAATGCTGTGTTCACACCAGATGCGTAATGCACGGATAAATTGCCGCGTGAACATTTGAGGTTACTCGCTTCATTTGGGCGTCAAACCCCGCCTCATTTGCGCGTCAAATCCGCTTCATTCGCGTGTCAAATTTACTTCAGAACAGACGTGGATTCGCGTGATAGGCAGGGCTTCTGTCTGCCCGGTGACAGTAGCTTCGTTGCTAAATGGCTAACATGGATTTTATGAAGAAAATAACAGTGTTTATGTACTTTATGAAGGCTGAAAAACAGCGTCGATACGTTTAGGGTAGTGTCTGAGTCCACTACATCCTTTCAGAGGTGCATTCAGCTCTGTGAGCTCATAAGCTATTCGCACCGCACCATTCTCGCAATTCGCGTCATTCGCTCCGCGCGTATTGCGCCGCAGGATGTCTATTCGCGCTTTTGCATTGACTTAACATGAAAATCACTCGCGCTTGACGCGCGTTCCGCGTCTGGTGTGAACGCAGCATAACATTGTTATACGTTGATATTTGGTTAATTTTAGGTTGAACGTTGGACACTGACGTCAACCCAGTTTTCATTTCCAAACAAAATGCAACGTCCCCACGACGTTGGGTAGAAGGTCAATCTGACATCATGTTGATGCGCTGTGCATGCTGGGTATATATAAATTGGTGCACTTGTTCAAAATGAACATGGTAGACTTGCTTGTCCTTTCGTCCTGATCGGTGTTGCTCATTGTAGCGATTAACATGTCTTGAGTGTGTTTTTGCGGGTGCCGAGCAGGAACAGCAGCCGTCTGCAAAGACAAATGACCCGACAGACCGAGGTTAATGCGCGAGATACAGCAAGCTTGAACCACCACACAGGCCCACATGGTTGGGGGTGGAAACAATGTTGAAGACCTGCACACCTTCCACTACAAACCACAACTGCAACCATGATTAATACATGCCGTGGCTAATTATCCCTGCGCCGGAAGAGCGCTTTAATAGCGAAACTCATCACAAAAACAAGCCTAGCCGCTGTGAAAGTCAGAGAGGTAGCAAATGAAAAAGAGAGAGTCAGGCAAAAGAATATCAACCTGTCTTCCAGGAGTCGTCTGGCACCCTGTCCCACACCATTACCCAGGTCCAGCGCGTGCTTTCTCTGTTTGTGCCCGCTCAGATTTATAACCAAGCAGCTCCTACTGGGACCATTTACTGCCCACTGACGCTTTCAGCCTAACTCTCATTAAGGGCGAGATAAACGGGTTCCTTCCAGTAACAGACGAGACCCCCACACAAATATAGCAGGAATTCACTCACCAAGCCTGCCATCAAATCGCTGTGATCCAACATGCAGACATTTTTAAATTCAGCACAATATTGGTAATGAATCACATGCGTAAACGTGCCTGTCAAGCCTCAGCGTTGGTGTTTGGGTGCTGCTATGGTGGTTATTAAAGGGATAGTTCACTCAAAAATAAAGGGAAATTCTTTCATTCATTCAGCTTAGTCTCTGATTTATCAGAGGCCACCACAGCAGAATGAACTGCCAACTATTCAGCCATATGTGTGCCATTCCAGCCGCAACCCAGTACTGGGAAACACTCATAAACTCTCACATTCACACACACTCATACACTAGGGTCAAGTTAGTTCATCCAATTCCCCTATAGCGCATGTGTTTGGACTAAGGGGAGCACCTGGAGGAATCCCACGCCAACACAGTGAGAACAGGCAAACTCCACACAGAAATGCCAGCTGGCCCAGACGGGACTTGAACAGGCAAATTTCTTGCTGTGTGGCAACAGTTGTAACCACTGAGCCATCGTGCTGTCCTTACACAGCTTATATAATTTTTAAAAATTATACATTTTGAGGAGGTTTATGAATCACAAAGGAGATCTTTGACCGACACAAAACCAAGATCTCCATTTATTTTCCTGGGTCAGGATCTGTTGACACTGTAATATTCTTCTCTGACTATCTCAGCCAAAAACACTGAAAACAAGTTAAACTACTGTGTCTTACATTCAAAGTACATTTTTATATTGGATTAAGTTAGAAAAAGATAATTTCTGATATTAACCTGCTTTATTAAATTTGCCTTTAATTACCCCCTTTTTCAGATTTAATATAAGTCTTTTGCATCTCTACAATGTGTATGTAAAGTTTCAGCTCAAAGCACCCATCAGATTTTTCATTATACCTTTTACAAGATGCTGTTTTATACTGATTTCCAGCAGGGGGTGGTTTTGTCGTACTGCGCCTTTAAGATGAGTCTTTCCCGCCTACTGTTTCTACGTGCATTCCCGCATGCTCTAATCTCCTCCCTCGGCTGCGTCAGAAAACAGACAGACTTAAAGGAAGAAGGTCTCACGTAGCGTTTGTGAGAAATACTACAGTAAGAACTAACCTTTACTAATCAGTATTGTGAAGATGCATTGATGAGTCACACACTATATCATTACATTATGTGCGCAAACACATACATACAAACACACACACACACACACACACACACACACACACACAGAGATACACATGCACACCGCAGCTGACACACACACACACACACACAAACAGGCAGGCAGACAAAGCGCGCTTAGCTTAGCACTGTTTTTGCCCTCAGATGTGACAGGATACAGGCTAACCTCCAGTACTGTGTGGATATCTGTTATGTTATTCCACAAAATAAACCTGATTTAACATCCACAAACCGGGATTGAAGCGTCTTCCTTTATCATTGTTCTGACACGTGGCTGTGCTGATGAAGTAAGGCTGAAGTAAATCACTGTAATTAATTACACACGTGCACTGTTTTAAAACACTTTAAACATGTGAAACTTACTCTTGATCACATTTGGTGATGATTGCTGATCCTAGCGAACAGAACAGACCTTTTATTCCCGGTTGCTTTGCGTATGCCTGGTCTTGTTGACATATACACGTGACTACCGGGACATGTTAATGCGCGCAGCTGTCAATCAATTCGGTGGGCGGGGGGACCGCACTCCTACGTAAAGTTGCGGTCGGTCTGAAACCGCTCCAATTGGTCCACCGTTTTTATGTTGTTAAATTGAAACAAAAGGACTGGGTGTGTTTATATCACCCTGATATGATGGTCTATACACTATATATACACATATGTCTGTCCAAATAGCTTGAAAAGTAGATTTTTCACCATAGGTGCCCTTTAAAGCAAAAAATAAACCTGAAAGTTCTACTTAAAATGATAATTTAACCCAATGTAATGTAATTGCAGTTAACACACAGATATTATTATTAATAAATAATTCAGAAGAAACTTGCTGGAAGAATTTTGTGACTTTTATTGACATTTTTAGTACCTTAACAAAATATACTCTCTTGGTTTTTCTGGTATCAGTACTTTACTCCATATTTACATTTTTTTTTTTTTTACAACTTTTTACTTTCACTTCTTCGACCAAATCCCATACTGGAAAACACCCATACGCTCTCACATTTACACACACACTTATACACTACTGCTAATTTAGTTACCTATTATTCACCTATACCGCATGTCTTTGACTGTGGTTAAAATGGGTACTTTTTACTTTTTTACTAGGCCGTGCTTCTTCTTTTTTACTTACGTAAAAATGTGTAGTCAGCACTTTTACTTTTACCAGAGTCGTTTTAAACGTGAGCCTCTTTATTTCTACTTAAGTTAAGGTTGTGTTTACTTTTGCCATCTCTGATTATTTTATTTCGAACTACTAAAACGTCAACAAAAATCACTTTATTAAACTGTAGAGTTAGATTTTCCACATCTAAAGTCGACAGAGCAGAGATCAACATCCCATAATGCAAATCACAAGTGTAAACACTTGTGAATCTCAAAATAGAGAAACTATTAGGATGTTTCTGACAGTGTAGCTCAAATTTAAAGACACACGGAGGAGATCCTTGACCGGCACAATTCCATTCATTCTCCTGAGCTATGAAAGAGCATTAGAATTTTCCTCCAGGAAGCAACAAACGTAGCCACGAGACAGATGCAGTAAATGAGAAAGCGTAAGGAGCGAGAGAGAAAGAGAGGAGGAATATCAGCCTGGCCAGGATCTGTTGACACTGTAATATTCTCCTCTGACTATCTCGGCCCAAACACCATCAGCCTTTTTGATTACACTGCAGGGACTGTATTGCAGCACACAGCAGCACAATCCTACCTGCTAACCTTTCCTTGGACAAAATGTTCACAGGAAATCAGAGCGGGCACGCAACGCCATTGTATAGACATTGAGAAAAAACTAATAAACGGCCTACATAACCTGACCTTCACATTGTCACGGTATAGCAAAAACAGCATACGGTGTTCACCTCATGATGCGACACATGTCATCATAATACAGGTCTCACGACAGTCTTATGAACACCCCCAAGGTAAAATGTTACCCAATATTCCTTGTCGGTATCAGCAACACCAGCATTAGCATTGAAAGAGGACCTGATTGAAATCATCATACGTAAAATGAATTTTCTGGAAGGATCCACCTGGTAAATGCGCCTCATAAATTGCTCTCGTAATGGGGGTCTTTGTAATGTATTGTTTATATGGATTCATCTGTTCTCGTCCTCTGCAGGCAGGCGTCTTCCAGTTGTTAACGCAGAGAGCCATGTGTTAATGCATGCTGCTTGGACAAGTCGCCGGACATCATGATGAAGAACTGGGAGAATCTCTCGAAATACTGGACAATGACTGTAGGCTATTGATGGAGTTAAAACTAACAGCAAATACAGCTAACTATACAGTCAAGCCAAAAACTATTCCTAGAAAAATTATATCTTTACCTAGTGGGTGTTGAATAGGATAGTTCCAACCCAAGCTCATTCTGGAAACGTAGCCCCGCGGACGTTTCTGGAGACCGCGATTTACGTGGCCGGAGGTACATAAAGGCCGCGTTTGTTTTTTTTCGAGCGAACGCCGCGGGGCGGTGTGGCGCCACTCCGCCCCTCCTCTTCGCCCCTCCTCTTCGCCTCCGAGTGGAGGGCTTTCCCGACGCAATCAGTTTGTCCGCGTAGCTCACAGCGTTGCGTCGGCGGAGCGGAGGCCCCGGAGGAGGAGGACAAGCCGGAGCCGGCCGCGGTGGACGACGACCGGGATCGAGTCTGGGGAACGGCGGGTTCCGGAAATCAGGTAAGACGAAAAACGGAATCCGGAAAATGAGGGCGAGAACGCGGCGGGATCTGAAAACGCGGTCGAAATCGAAGACGGGGGCTTTTGCTTTTTTTTTTTTTTTTTTCCGATCCGGTGGCTATTCGCACGAGAACGGCGCGGGCGCGAATGCCGCGCGCTCCTGAGAGGCGCCCGCCCGAGACGCAAAAAAGCACGCACAGCGGCCTCTCGCGGATCGGCAAAAACAAAAAAAACGCTCGAATACGTACCCCCCGGGACGTAAATCGCGGTCCGCAGAAACGTCCGCAGGGCTACGTTTTCCACAATGAGCCCGGGTTGGATAGTTCATTTATGTAGGTCAGGATAACAAAATGTATTCAGATATGAGATATTATAGCATACAGTTCTTGATACAGTAGTTCATACAGGACAGTAGTTGGCGATGTCACTTTGTTAGCAAACACTACATATATGGGTCACACTTTACAATAAGGTTCATTAGTTAATGTTAATTAATGCATTTATTAACATGAACAAACAATAAACAACACATTTACTATGGTATTTGTTCATGTTATTTACCATTAGTTAATGAAAATACAGTTTTTCATTGTTAGTTCATGTTAACTCATGGTGCATTAAATAATGTCAACAAGCATGGACATGGATGTTAATTATGCTTTAGTAAATGTTCAATTATGATTAATAAATGCTGTACATGTGTTGTTCATGATTAGTTCATGTTAGTAAATGCATTAACTAATGAATCTTATTGTAAAGTGTTACCCATAAATGTGCACATATGCTTATGAATTCTGGCATGAGCTGTGTTCTCATTCTAATGTGAAGAGTATTACATCAAACTTTGCAAAATAAATAAATAAATGCATTAAATTGTTAGAGCAGCTGAAAGTAGTATTCAAGCCAGGCTCATTCTAATTACGTACCCCTGTATACATTTCTGGAGAAAGCAGAATACGTCCCAGGAGCTATGTCTTTTCACAGTTTTTGTTTTTGCGAATCCGGCAGAGGCTGCTGTGTAGGCTTTTTCAGATCTCCAATTTCTCTTTCTCTTGCCGCAGGAAGTCTATTCTCGTATTTGCATTGACTTAACATGTAATTCAAGTGACGCTTCTTCCGCGTCTGAGGTAAACACAGCATAAAATGTGCATTAATGCCGGGTGGTGAAAACCCAGCTATTGCTGTTTTGGTTGATGCCACATCAACTTCTGTTACTTTTCACGCTACCAGCTGCCTGCTTACCTCCGTGTGGACAGCTTTACCACTGTTACCAGTTTGTCCAGTGGCTCACAGCATACGTCATCGAACTTGAGACGCAGAGAGGATTTGACCACGACGATGAGGTTTAAGTCCAATGAAAAATGATTCCAGACAGTAAATTACACAAAAACAAAAGGCAATAAATAAAATAAACAAGTAAATAACAGGGTGAGAGTGTGGTAAAATCTAAAAATGTGGTAAAAAAATCAGTCTGCTGCGGGAGCTTTTCTTTTTTGGATTGCTTTTAGAAATACTGTCGGTTGGGGTTAGGGAAGGAGGTGATTAGGTCAATCGATGCTTGTGAAAACTCTATTATTTGGGTTCAGGGAAGGGGATGGGGTGGTCAGTCAGTCAGATAATCGGTTGACATTGGCCTCTGGTGGATTTATGTGAGAACAACAGCGCGAATGATACTAATGAGAGAACTCTGAAAAAGCATACACAGCAGCCTCTGGTGGATTTGGGAAAACACAATCTGCAGAAAAAGTTCCTCCTGAGATGTAATTGGCGCTCTCCAGGAATGTATACAGGGGAACATATCAATAATAAGCCTGGGTTGAATATTTTTTGGCTATTTTTTTTTTAAATTACCCATGCAACATAAAGTTTTGTTGTCCAGGGTCACATATGCAACAGAAGAAAAGAAAAAGTCATAAAATACAATGTGTAAGACAGAATATTTCTATTTCTTTCAGATGAGTTTACTTTATTTCCTTGTCTTAGCACTACGACTCCAGCCAATTCTCTAAAGTACTACAGCAAATCAGACACTCTCTTCATATCAGTGCTGACATTGACATTTCAACAGAATAAATATAGGCTCCGCTGTATCCCTGCAAAAGATAAATACTACGCAGTTTGCACTGACAAACGCTTCTTCACGTCTCTTTCGACTCGGACCAATTTATTAACCAATCTTCATATTCAAAAGCATCTATTTATCCCCATCAGGGGTCTTTCATAATGATCAGCTAAGTGATCCCGCCGGCTGTAATTGTTCATTAGCGGGACTCCATTGTTGCTGGGGCTGAAGGGGGGATGAACGCAAGCCTTTGGCACAGGCAGATTCAAAGACAAACACAGAGTCGTGCGTCTCATAATACTGCCTGCGAGGCCCGAGATGATTTTTCACAATCATCGTCAGCCGCTGCATCAATCGCAGGGGTCGAAATTATAGCAAACAAACGCCTCGCTCAGGAACGTTTGACTTGAAATGATACACAGAAGGCAACGTGACATGGCTGCTTTTATCAACATTACCTAATGGAAGTGAACACGCACTCAATGTGATGTCCCATTTCATTTGAAGTCACTGGACATCATGATGAAGAACTGGAAGAAACTCTCGAAATACTGGATAATGACTATAGGGTATTGGTAGGCTTACTCAAATCTAACTTTAGCTGGACAAAAGTCTTGTCGTCGATTCCTAGTTGATCAGTTGGTGGCAGAAAGACCATTTTTCGCTGATGAATCATCTTGTCATGACTGTCAGTGACCACCTGAGGGCGCTGTAGTTCAATGGACACTGAGTAAAACTACAGCGCCCAAAAAGACTACATTTCCATACATTCTTTCGTGCACACACCCGGTCTGTCATCTACACTGATTTCAACCACAGCTGTCTCCAATCTCCGTTGATTACCTGGACTATATATTACCATTCCACCTCTGTTTGTTACTGCGTCGTTTGTCTATCTTGTCAGCTCTGGTATGTTGTTCTTGATCTCGCTCTTGTATCTTGCTTAAGTCTAGTTCGTGTTTAATCTGTTTTAGTTTCTTGTTTTGTTGTTTGTATGTTATTTTGTTACTTTGCACTTTGGATTTTGGATTTTGTTCACTGTTACCGCACTATTTAATATTAAATCTGCACTTGGATCCATACCCTTTTTGTTTCTGTTTTTGTTCTGTTTTTATCACGCTTAACGTGACACATCTGTTGAGCTGCATCCCAATCATCACAAATACTGCAGAAGACCTACTGGAACCCACATGGACCCAAGATTCTCACAAAAATCAGTCAAGTTTGGTGAAGGAAAAATCATGGTTTGGGGTTACATTCAGTATGGTGGCATGCAAGAGATCTGTGTTTGGCAACATCAACAGCCTGAGGTATCAAGACATTTGTGCTGCCCATTACATTACAAACCACAGGAGAGGGCAAATTCTCCAGCAAGAAAGCGCTCCTTCTCAAGCCTGGTTTATACTCGACATGGCCGCTTGTTCGCTTGAGTGCGCGGCGAATGTGACGTCATCGCGGAGTTTGCGGCGGTTCGCTTTGGGTGGCCGCTGCATGATTTCAGCTGGCGGTGTTTCGGGCATTTTTTGAGTCTCGAGCGAACAGTGCGTGCGGCGCTGCAACTGATTTGAGTTGAATATGAACCACTTTGAAGAGATTTGATCTGAAACAGTACAACTGTACACACATCTAATGACCCGTGATCAGAGAGATAACCTTATGATCAATAATTCTTGGCTAGAAATAGCAACAGCCGTGGGAAAGGAGAAAGTTTTTGTTGAAAGGTTTGGAAAAACCTGAAGAATAAATTTATTAAAACCAAAAGAGGCCATGGCAAAAGTGGAGACCAGGTACACAATCACAGAATATGTTTTCCCACCATTTAAAGGTTTTACACTGATGTCTTTTGTTTAGTTTTGAATTTAAAACAGTTTAATAGTTACAAAACTAATGAAGTCATAGAACTATTTCTTTGATAACCGGGAAGGAATATTTAAACCTATTGGTTTACAATATACTGGTGGCCTGTTTCTCTGGACTTTATTGGTGATAATGATATGTAATGTTGGACCATTATTGCCTTTTAAGCATAAGAAGAGGACAGAAACTAGCCAGGCAATAATGTGTGATTTGTGGAGCGGGCTAAATCTAAAAAAAAAATCTATATTTTTTAGTAAGTGTGCTTTTTTTTGTGATAATAAAAAATATATTTGTAGAGTAACTCATGTTCTGTTGTCATTAATTACAAATACAGAATATGTTTATCCACCGGTAAAACTGATTTATATATTTGTGGAGGGGGCTAAATCTGAAAAAGAATCTTTTTCTGAAAAAATCTTTTCTTTTTTTGCTTCTATTCTTGCCATAATAAACATATATTTGTAAAGCAACTCATGTTCTCTTGTGATTAATGTTATAATCAACTTTAAATGGTAAAACTGGCCGAGATATGAACAAAAGCAAGTGATTTGATAAAAAAAAATCTTGAATGGATATAAAAATACTCATAATCATTAAAATAATGTATAAAAACAATACAAAATCAATAGTTTAAAAATATTGAACTATATTATGATATGCCGTAGTTCCGGAAACGTTCTACTTCTCTGTTTATCCGTCTGACTTTGCGGTGGGTTTCTTTTGACCGCCCCCTGTCATTTTAAAGAATATCACGATGGCGAACGGGGCGAGTATAAAAGCCTCAGCCGTTTCGCGAGGTGCGCTCGCAGTCAGCGGAGGTGCGCGATGCGGCGCCAGGCACGAGTACAATTCCAGCTTCATACTTCAGCCTCCACATCAAAGCTACTAAGAGCAAAGAAGGTCAAGGAGCTCCAGGATTGGCCTGCCCAGTCACCAGAAATGAACATTATTAAGCATGTCTGGGCTACGATTAAGAAGGAGTAGTCAAGTTATAGAAGTCAAGTAGGAGTCAAGTTATTATTTGTTGTTCCTCAAACTTGTATCTGTGGCAAGTGTTTTGTCAGACAGTGTAGAGTCAAAACTAAAATTATACAGACACCAGTTATCATTTTTGACATTAGAGTTCATTTAGGTGAGAACAGCAAAATATAGTCAGCTGTGAGATATTATACACCATAATTCCTTATCCTAAAGCTAAACAACTAAAGCTAAAGAATCTGCTGTAGTGATTCTGAAAAGTTCTGCTTTGATGCTTGTGGTTTATAGCAGAGACTACAGGCTGACATTGAGAATCAACGACGTTGGTACAGTATTTGTTTAAATATTGTCATACTAACATAATAAGGAGGCGACTCGACGTGAGATGATTGGCTGCTTTTGTCGACACGACCTAATGGAAATGAATACTCACTCAATGTGACATCCGCAACATCCGAGAGTTCACCGCAACGCTCACATTCAAAGGCTGTCAGAGCACGTAAACACACTCCTTCAGCCCCGCTCGGCGCTAATAAGTGGCAATCATGATAATCTACAACCACACTCCAGCAAAGTCCCTGGCCGGGCATTAGCAGCATGTTGCCAGCCAATAAATAACCGGGCAAATAAAACGTCTGTCCTGCACAGCACAAAATGTTCCAGAGCGTATGCAAAATAGGTCAATTACGGCCGACTGTAGGTCATTCTAAAGCTATTCCCTTTTATCGACTATTGCTGCGAGGCCCCGGGAAATAAGGTACGTCACAATTCATCGTGCTGGCCGGCTCGTTTCTTTTTTCCCACTGAGAAGAGCCGCCACGGAAAATGACACAACTCATTTGTTTTACAAGGTTGCACTTGAGGGTTTTTTAAGGAGCCTTTGGAATATGCAGCTCGGGAAGTAATTAAGAAGTCGTTTTTTTTTCTTCTCTGACACGTTCGAGTTACTGAAGTGAAATTATCGGAAGTAAAACTGACACAGATGCAAATTAAATTCATACGCTTTATATTACGTGTCTTTAACTGGGAGGTGTTCATCTTGCATTGTAAAACAAACTGTGGAGGTTAAGGGTTGGATAAAGGAATAGTTCACCTACAAAAATACTAAAAGATGGTGATTTGAAGAAAGTTTAACAGTAAATCAATGGTTTTTAGGTTTTCTTTGTCTTCAATGCTTTAGGTTTTCTTTTTCTTCAATGGTTTTAGGTTTTCTAGGTTTCTTAAGCATAAGTGTGTCATGTAATTAAATATTAGTACATAATTAAAAACATTCATTCATTCATTCATTTCATCCGCTTTTCCTGGACCAGGTCGCAGGTGCAGCAGTCTCAGGAGAGAAACCTAGACTTCCTTTTCCCCAGAAACTTTCTCCAGCTCCTCTGGGAGGATCCCAATGCATCTCCATGCCAGCTGAGAGACATAGTCTGTCTCCTGGAACATCCCTTCTAGGTAGCCATCCAGGAAGCATCCAAAACCGATGTCCAAACCACCTCAGCTGACTTCTCTCGATGTGGAGGAGCTATAAGGGTGCACCCTGCCGTCCTTCGAAATGAACTCACTTCGGCTGCTTGTATCTGAGAACTTGTCATGACCAAAGGTTAGAGTAAAACGTAGATTGACCAGTAAATCGAGAATTTTGCCTTTCGGCTCAGCTCCTTCATCAACAGACCGGTGCATCGACTGTCGCTGCACCGATCTGCCTGTCAATCTCACACTCCATCCTTCCCTCACTTGGGAACAAAACCCCAAGATACTTGAACTCCTCCACCTGGGGTGGTAAGGACTTTCCTCCAACCTGGAGATGGAGCACCATGGCTGTGGACAGATTCTCATCTCAGCCGTGTCACATTAGGCAGCAAACCGCCCCAGTGCATGCTAAATAAAAAAAAAATGTTCATTTAATCCTTTTGTGGGCGTTGTGCAATGTTTTGATCAACAGTAAAGATTACAAATTTTACCCCTTTCCCTACAGGGAAAATCAGCAACAATCAAGAATGCTTGATTATATGGTGTCATGGCTTTGCAATGAAAAAAAGATATTATAATGAAAGTCAATGGGGCAAAAACCATTGTGGATACCTACCCTTCTAAATTTTTGAACAGCGTAAATTACATAGCTAGGGGTACATATAGCTGCATTTTGTTTTCAAAATAAATCCTACGGGGCAGTATGGTGCTACCAACAGCTTCTGTTCCTTTTTGTGATACCAGCTGACTGCTTACGTCCATATGGACGGCTTTTCCGGTGTTATCAGTTTGCACTGTTGCTTGGCGTGTATGCTCATGGACTTGGGACGAGGACCTAGGTTGACCACGACAATGGGGTTTGTGCAAAAAAATAATAATTTCAGAAACCAGATTAAACAAAATCAAAAAGATTGATAAAAAACAACAGGGTGAAAACGTAGTGAAATCATGTGGCCGCAACGACATTTCTATTTCTAGACTGCTTTTGAAAACACTGTTGGTTGGGTTTGGAGATGGAGGTGGGTGGGTCAGTCAGTCAGTAAGCCCGTCTTGCCCAATTCACATGGGGATTCTGCATCAATGCTTGACGGAAGGTGTGTTTGAAGTTAGGGCTGATGCGATCATCATAGCAGTGTCAGCCAATGAAATTAGACCACAATCCTCTACTGTCCGAGCTGGAGTATTTGCATATAGCAATCTGATTGGCTGACAATTCTGTTAGCGCTTGAAAAGTGAAAAGTGAGAAAATCCCAATTTCTATTTCGAGCAACACCACTAAAGTGGTTCCAACAGATCTACAATTCAGTTCAAAGTGAATGGGTAGGGTTGACGCTGATGACTTGTGTTAATTGGTCATCAGTCAGTCAACAGCAAGCTGGACTGATCGGCTGAATCGTATAGCGTTTATGCGAGAAATTTGACATCATCAAAAGTGTACACAGATCTCTGGAGGATTCGCCAAAAACTGAGAGCATACATACCTCCGGTTAAGCATTTCACTATCCTCATAAATGTAGACCTTAGTACATATTCTTAATGAGCCTGTGTTGCTTGTAGTTAATATGTGTTTCCGAAACATTCTTTGTTAAGTATACCGTCTATAAGCCATACTTTCCTGAGGTTGGTCTTGACCAGTTATATTCAACCCAGGCTCATTCTGAAAACATAATCCAGCGGATGTTTCTGGAGACTGCAAATTATGTAGCCAGAGGTACATATTGCTGCATTTTAGTTTTAAGCGAACGCTACGGGGCGGTGTGACACTGTTCCTTTTGGCGCTTACCAGCTGAGTCCGTAACAGGGTGAGCATGTGGTAAAATCTGAAAACGTGGAAAAATCAGACGAGAGCATTTCTTTTTCTGGCTTTTGTAAATTGTTGGTTGGGTTTAGGGAAGTGGGTGGGTGGTGGGTCAATCAGTAAAATTGGTTGGGTTCAGGCAAAGGGGAGGGTGGGTCAGCAGATTGGCCAGTCACCTACTCAATCATTCAGTTAGTCGGACAGACGGTCGTTCGACAGCGGCCTCTGGTGGGTTCACGCGGGAACAGCGCGGGTTAGAACGGCACTCACGAGCAGCCTTTGAGATGCAAAAAAAAAGCGCACACAGCGGCCTTTCGCGGATTCGCGAAAACAGAAACTGCAAAAATACTCCCAGGGCGTATTTCGTGGTCTCCAGAAACGTTCACGGAGCTATGTTTTCAGAATGAGCCTGGGTTGCTTACATCTATACCTTATCAGCTCCTTACAGCTCCACTATATCCATAGTTGTTTGTGATCCACTAAGAGACAACATTATAGGGAAAAGTATCTCTGATTTTTTTTTTCTTTTTTGGAAACACACCCTGCTCTGATTATCTTTTAGATGAGGAAACTTTTGCAATAATCTCCTTCACTGCATCTTCCTTTGTATTCCACAGAAGAGAGTCACAGAGTTTTAAGACAACATGCAGATGTGCTGCCTAAATAAGTGCACTGCATTTCTTGTCCCAACAATCTATGGCAGTTTTTCTCCTCCGACATGTTCATTATTAACGCATCAGGGTGGATATCAGATCGAGCGATGAGGGCAGCGTGTTTAGGACAGTTATTTTTTTATGGCCAGGTCTTGGTTCAGCTGCTGAGCTTTAGAACTTTGATGGCTGTCCAATCTTAAATGTCAAAGCCTCGTCGATAAAAGTTTAAAGGGTTTTTTAAACTTTTGTCTCTGGGCGGAAGGACGACAAGGACAACAGTGAACTTTCCAGGTTCCTGTTTGTCGGCTGTTCGTGCTGTCATGAATTTTAGTAATAAAAAATGCATTTTGTGTCTGTCCCTATGTCATCTCTGTAACATTTATAAAAATACATAACCAATTGCAGAGCTAATAGAAAAAGCAAATAACTTGCTCTGGTGGGAAACTCTGGAAAGCATTATCTTTCAATTTGTTAATCAAGTTTATGATAAAACAATAGCAGACTATGTATGTATATGTCAGCTCTGTTAATGTGATATTTCAGTGAATTTCTCAAAATTATTCAATCCAATTTTAGACACGCCAAGTGGTATCTGGGTTGAGGTTAGCATCTTGAGCTAAAGCACAAAATGGTTGAAAATGTCAACTCTGTTACTGTCAACTCTGTAATTGTCAACGATGTTACTATTAACTGCATTATTGTCAACTTGTTACTGTTCAGCTTGTCATTGTCATCTATGTTACTGTTAATTATGTTATTGTGAACTTTGTTAATGTCGACTCTGTTCTTTTCAACTATGTTACTGTCAGCTTTCTTATTTTCAACTTCTTACTGTCAACTCTGTTTTGGTCAACTTTGTCATTGTCAACTATGTTATTGTCAACTCTAATTGACAGTTAGGGTAATGTCAACTCATTTTCGTTATTGTCACCCTGTTACTCTCAACTCTGTTTTGGTCAACTATTGTCAACTATGTTAATGTCAACTCTGTTATTGTCAGAGATGTTATTGTCAACTATGTCACTGTCAAGGCGACGCAGTCTTGCAGTAGTTAGTGCTGTTGACTTACAGCAAGAAGGTCACTGGTTAGAGCCTCAACTGGGTCAGTTGACATTTCTGTGTGAACTTTGCATGTTCTCCCTGCATTGGCGTGGGCTTCCTCTAGGTGCTCCGGTTTCCCCCACAGTCTAAAGACATGCTTAGACTAAATTGTCTGTAGTGTATGAGTGTGGATGGATGTTTCCCAGAGATAGGTTGCAGCTGGAGGAGCATCCGCTGTGTGAAACATATGCTGGATAAGTTGGCGGTTCATTCCGCTGTGGCTGTGTTATTGTAAACTTGTTACTGTCCACTATGTTGTTGTCAACTTTGTTATTGTCAACTCTGTATTTGTCAGCTATGTTAATGTCATCTCGGTTGTTGTCAACTTTGTTAATGTCAACTCTGTTATTGTCAGATATGCTATTGTCAACTCTGTTATTGTCAGATATGCTATTGTCAACTCTGTTATTGTCAGATATGTTATTGTCAACTCTGTAATTGACAACTATTGTCAGATATGTAATTGTCAACTCTGTTATTGTCAACTCTGTTATTTTCAGATATGCTATTGTCAACTCTGTTATTGTCAGATATGCTATTGTCAACTCTGTTATTGTCAGATATGTAATTGTCAACTCTGTTATTGTCAGATATGTTGTTGTCAACTCTGTTATTGTCAGATATGTTGTTGTCAACTCTGTTATTGTCAGATATGTTGTTGTCAACTCTGTTATTGTCAGATATGTTGTTGTCAACTCTGTTATTGTCAGATATGTTGTTGTCAACTCTGTTATTGTCAGATATGTTGTTGTCAACTCTGTTATTGTCAGATATGTTGTTGTCAACTCTGTTATTGTCAGATATGTTGTTGTCAACTCTGTTATTGTCAGATATGTTATTGTCAACTCTGTTACTGTCAGCTATGTTACTGTCAACACTGTTATTGTCAACTTGGTACTGTCAACTATGTTGTTGTCAACTTTGTTAATGTCAACTCTGTAAGTCAGATCTGTTATTGTCAACTATGGAACTGTCAACTGTTATCAACTTCGTTACTGTAAACTTTTTTTATTGTAAACTTGTCAGTCAACTATGTTACTGCCAGATCTGTTATTTTCAACTCTGTTGTCGCCACCTCTGTAACCTTCAACTCTGTTTTTATCAACTCTGTTACTGTCAAGTCTGTTTTGGTCAACTGACTTTGGTCAACAATTTTATTGCTACCTTGTCATTGTTAACTTTGTTACTGTCAACTTTGTTATTTTCAACTCTGTTACTGTCATTTCTATTAATTGTCAACTTCTTACTGTCAACTCTGTTATTGTCAGATCTGTTATTGTCAACTATGTTACTGTCAAGGCGATGCGCTGGCACAGTAGGTAGTGCTGGTTCGAGCCTTGGCTGGGTCAGTTGGCCTTTCTGTGTGGACTAAGCATGTTCTCCCTGCGTTTGTGTGGGTTTCCTCCGGGTGCTCCGGTTTCCACCACAGTCCAAAGACATGCGGTACAGGTGAATTGGGTAAGCTAAATTGTCCATAGTGTATGAGTGTGAATGACTGTGTATGGGTTGCAGCTGCAAGGGTATCCGCTGCGTAAAAGACATGCTGGATAAGTTGGTGGTTCATTCCGCTGTGGTGACCCCAGATTAATAAAGGGACTAAGCCAAAAAGAAAATGAATGAATGACTGTTACTGTCAACTTTGTTATTTTTAACTCTGTTATTGTCAGATCTTTTAGTGTCAGCTATATTGTTATCAACTTTGTTCTTATCAAGTATGTTATTCTCGCCTATGTTACTGTCAACTCTGTTAATGTCAATTCTGTAAGTGATTTAAAAAGTTATACAACACTTAATAACAGAATGAACAGATTCTTCCAGTGATCAGTGCTCTCTTAAGCCCTGTTCATCCGCTGGTCATGCTGTCATCTTTGTGTTGTGGTGTAAGTGTTTGTGTCAGTTTCCTCTCCTCCTCCTCCTCCTCTAAATCCGCCTGGCTGGTCCTGGGACATCCCCGTTCCCATAAACACAGCTGTCATGTCTGCTGTCTGACGGAAATGCGGCCAGCGCTGACAAGCGTCCCCAGCTCGAGTCTGTCAGAGCGGCTTCACAAAGACAAACACAGACTGATAGACTTGAAGACACGGATAGCGATTTATGATGTGCTCTCAGGGCTAATTTACTGGCCTACTTCATTCAGTCATGTTGCAGGGGAAAAGTACGTTTCAATATCTCAGAAATATCAACAGTTATCCCAGCTAGCAAAATGAATGTGGCTCAAATCTGGCCCACAGCAGACACTTAGATCCGGCCCACATATCGCATGGAATGGTGGCACTTGGGCAGTCCGCACCTGTTTGCCAGATCTGGGCCACAATTAAGCCATAGCAATACCACATATCAGCCAGAATTCAACCAAATGAGCCAGAACTGACCTTATTCTGGGCCACAGTTTGCTTTTATTCTGGCCCAGATCCGGCCCACACCAGACACTAACATCTGGACCACATACTGAATGATGGCTCTAGGGCGGTCCGCTCCTGTTTGTCAGATCTGGACCACATATAGGCCAATATCTGATACACATATTAGCCAGAATTTAATCAAATGAACCAGAACTGACCCTATTCTGGGCCACATTTTGCTTTTATTCTGGCCCAGATCTGACCTACACCTTACACTTGCTGGATGTAGCAAAGTACAAAAACCCCAGCATCCCAGCCACCATAATAACTAGCTAAAATAAGCAGGGCCGGAGTAACATAAGGCCTAGGTGGGGCTTAAGCCCCAGGGCCCAGGGAGGAAGGGGGCTCTGGATTATCTCAAGAATTAATTTGCGCTATAATGCGGGAAACGCCTCCTTGCATTAGGCTTTTCTCTCATCGATAATGTAAGTATTCCTTTAAGTATTCACTGCTGTTCAAAACAGTACAAACAGTGATGCGGGTGCTAAACTAGGGCTCGGAGTGGCTGTAGCCCAATCAGAATATTGAATAGCCCTGTATATACCCATAAGGGAGATCAGATGTCACAATTTTCCCAGAATCATGCTGAATTGACTCATAACTGAAGCACAGTCTCGACCGCACGGCATCACACAATATAACCGACACAGTAATAACATAATAGCAAGGAGTATAAAAATGTCCAACTTTGTGGAGTATGTATCTGAAGTAAATACACTCGGTTATGCTTTAGAGTAAGTCTAACTGAATCAGTTAAAAAGCTTACTTTTTTTTATGAATGTTTGCTTCGCCCCTTTTATGAAAACGACAGAAATAATATTAGCAGTATTGGCGCTGGCTTTCATCAGACAATATATCCGATGCAATAAATAAATACATAACAAACAAAATAAAATAAGGATGCTACAGCCTTCTGTAACTCAGACGACCACGATACTTTTGATATTAAAAGCATGGAGTTTAAAGATATGATATCAATAGGGATTTAAATTTCTTTTTTAAAGGTAAACCCCTATTTAAAGCATTCATTATGCAGCAATAATGTAAATGTTTTTGTTTTGCTGATTTGTGCAGGTTGAACTTTAAAGTTCATGTTTTGCCATTACTTCATTTGTATAACCTACTTGCAGGCCTATTTAAATAAAATAGAAAAAATATAAAATAAATACAAATCAAATAGTGGAAAATTAGATAATAATTCTTAATTAGTAAATTATTAATAATAGTAATAACAACAACAACACACACACACACACACACACACACACACAAATAAATAAATAAATATATATATATATATATATATATATATATATATATATATATATATATAGTTTTTTATTTACTTATAATTTTTATTTTATTTAAAAGTATAATATAAATATAAATCAAATAGTGAAAAAATTAGATAATAATATTAATTAGTAAATTATTAATAATACTAATAATAACAAGAACAACACACACACACACACATATATATATATATATAATTTTTTATTTAATTATAATTTTTATTTTATTTAAAAATTTAATATAAATATAAATCAAATAGTGAAAAAATAGATAATAATATTATTTAGTAAATTATTAATAATACTATTAATAACAAGAACAACAACACACACACACACACACACACACACGCATATATATATATATATATATATATATATATATATATATATATATATATATATATATATATATATATTTACTTAATTAATTAATTAATTTTTTGTGAGGTAAAAAATCAAAGGGGGCCCTTGGATTTGCTATAACCCCAGGGCCCAATGTGATCTTAATCCGGTCCTGAAAATGAGTACAAATGTAAGGGCATGTCAAAACATCATAGGGGCCCCAAAATCACCTCAGACCCCTGAGGGTTAACTTGTAATCTATTACTTTTCTAAAGTAACTTTCCCAACACTGTTGATGTGAATAACACTTTAATGATATTTTGTAGAATAAATAGCTTCTGTCAATGCAGAAGACTCTTCATGGAATCCCAGATTCCGGAAAAGACCATTACTCTTAAGAGTGTATAACACATGACCTGACTGTCCAATAAAGGAATGAAAGTGAATGAGGCCTTGACATGAATCAGCCAATCCACGCTGCAGACGGAGAGAGAGAAAATCTAGCCTGCAAACATCAGATGGATTAGGTCCAGTTAGAGAGTCTCTCTCCACACAAGGCCGCGGTGATGGACAGTGAGCATTCAGTGATAGCATGATTGTCAGCTGAAGTGGCAGTTATAAATTTACTCTAGATAGCCGTTTTCTGTGACGGCGGGCTGAACAGCGAGAGAGGGAGGGGAAGTTGTAGAAGCGTCTCTAATCTCTGGATTCTATCACGGTCACGATAAAAGCACTTTTAAGAAATCACATTCTCCGGTGGATGTCCTCGAAACTCTGGGAAAAACATCTTCTCTTTCTCTCTTCCGCAGAGAGGTTGGCTTTACAGTAAAATATGGTTTCTGCTTGTTGTAGGTTAAAAGCACATTAATCTTTGTTTACAGTATAATAGCGGCAGGGTTCAATAGTGGCCGCATGAGCTGAATAGCAATGACCTCCTCCCCAAGCGACCCCATCGCTGATATATATATTTTTTCAATATCCTAAAAGCGAAGGCCTTCAGACTGCTTGATCCAATATTGGAGCAAGGGTATACAACATTAACAAATGCAGAGGATGATGCTGAAATATGGACATCCACTTATGTTTACATACATACACACACACATGGCAGTGGATTTACTTTTTTTTTTTAAGGTAAGTGGTCACAAACAATTTCTACGGGCTGAATTTTAACAAACAATTTCAGTTTAGTAATGTTCAACTTAATCTGTTGAATAAAAAAATAGTTAATTCATTTATTCATACATTTCCCTTCAGTTTAGACTCTATTTCAGATGTCACCACAGTGGAATGAACCACCAACTATGTTAGTTTTATGCAGCAGATGCCCCCCCCCCCCCCCCCCCACTTTTCATAAACATCGTTATTACAAGATCTGAAGATATTTGAAAAAATAATAATGGATAAACAAAATGTAGTCTTTTATCATAAATCTACTTCAAAATATAAAGGAGTGAAAGTGAATGAATGAATAAATTAGCTAATAAATGAAAACACCAGTGATTGAATGAATAAGTGAGTAAGTAAATAAATGAATGGATGAATGAATGAGCCAGTGAAAGAAGAGTGAATGGATAAATGAATGAGAGTGAGTAAATAAGGAATGAGTGAGGCAGTGATTGAATCAGTAAATAAATGAATAAGTGAATGAGTAAA
Organism: Danio rerio; assembly: GCF_052040795.2. NCBI lineage: Eukaryota > Metazoa > Chordata > Actinopteri > Cypriniformes > Danionidae > Danio > Danio rerio. The sequence goes on from NC_141027.1 coordinate 77,326,747, forward strand.
TGAATGAATGAATAAATGACTAAATGAATAAACAATTGAATTTATTGATGGATGAATGAGTCAATTAGTCAGCGAATGAATCAGTAAATGAATGAATATGTCTGAATGAATCAGTGAATGAATGAATGAATGAATGAATGAGTGAGTGAGTGAGTGAGTGAGTGAGTGAGTGAGTGAGTGAGTAAATGAACGAATGAATGAGTGAGTAAATAAATTAATTGATGGATAAATGAAGGAATGAAGAGTGAATAAATGACTGACTGAATGAATGAATTAATTAATGAATTAATTAATGAGTTAGTGAATGAATCCATGAATAATTGAATGAGTAAATTACTAAATGAATGAATGATGAAATGACTGAATGAATGAATTCATGGACGAATGAGTCAATGAATGACTGAATGAAGGATTGAGTGAATAAATGACTGACTGACTGAATGAATATGAATGAATGAATGATGAAATGACTGAATGAATGAATTCATGGACGAATGAGTCAATGAATGACTGAATGAATGATTGAGTGAATAAATGACTGACTAAATGAATGAATAAATGATTGAATGAATGAGTCAGTGAGTGAGTGAGTGAGTGAGTGAGTGAATGACTGAAAGAATAAGTGACTGACTGAATGGATATGTCAGTAAATTAATAAATGAATGAGTGAGTGAGTGAGTAAATGACTGAATGAATGGATAAATGACTGAATGAATGTCAGTGAATGAATGAATGAGTGAGTAAATGACTGAACAAATGAATAAATGACTGACTGACTGAATGAATATGTCAGTGAATTAATGAATGAGTGAGTAAATGACTGAACGAATGAATAAATGACTGACTGAATGAATGAATATGTCAGTGAATGAATGAGTGAGTGAGTAAATGACTGAATGAATAAATGAATGAATGTCAATGAATGAAATAATAATAATAATTAGTAAATTAATTGCATACATATATTATGAATGAATGAAATTATCACATAGAAACATTCTGTACATTCATACATATATGTAGGTAAAAAAGTCATGAATAAGTGTGCAAATATGGCAAGAAAGAAACACAGACACACAAATTAGATGAGCACTGGCACCACAGCCCTACATGCATTTAATCAGACGTTTCTTCTCCGAACACAGACGGTCAAGCTGTGCCTTTGTGACCAGTTTGAGGATGTATATCTCACCATGAGCCTCGACAGCCTTTTAATTACTGTCAGTTTGCAGCTTGCGCCTCACCAACAGAAGACAGAGGAAATGTGTGCTGTTATGTACACTTACACACACAACAGGCATGCAGGCTAATGCTGGTGTCACATTGATGATGCTAACTATTTCATGAATGGATGGATGGATGGATGAATAAATGAATGAATGAATGAATGAATGAATGAATGAATGAATGAATGAATGAGTGAATGAATGGGTGGGTGGTTGTTTGAATGGGTTATGGATGGATGGATGGATGAGTCAGTGAATTAATTAATGAATAAGTGAGTGAGTGTGAGAGTAAATGACTGTCTGAATGAATGAATGAATCAGTGAATAAATGAGTGTGTGAATGAATGAATGCTAACTATTTAATAAATAAATGAATGAATAGGTGGGTGGGTGGGTTGGTGAATTGGTTATGGATAGATGAATGAGTCAGTGAATGAATTAATGAATGAGTGAGTGGGTGTGTGAGTAAATGACTAAATGAATGAATCAGTAAATGAAGGAATGAACAAACGAATTAATGAAAATGTCAGTGAATATTAAGTGAATGAGTGAATGAGTGAGTAAATGAATGAATGAATGAATGCATGAATGAATGAATGAATGAATATGTCAGTGAATGAATGAGTGAGCAATGAATGAATGAATGAATGAATGAAATTTGTTTAAAAGGTAAACAACAATGTTAGATTTAAATGAATGAGTGAAATAACAAGGTGTGAGTGAATGAGTGACTGAATAAATGAATAAATAAATCAAATTTGTTTAAAATGTTAGATTTAAATGAATGAGTGAAGTAATGTGTGAACCTCGACAGCCTTTTAATTACCGTCAGTTTGCAGCTTGCGCCTCACCAACAGAAGACAGAGGAAATATGTACTGTTATAAACACTTACACACACAACGGGCATGCAGGCTAATACTGGTGTCACATTGATGAGGCTAACTAGACGGCAAACAAGAAGCACTTCAGCGTTAGAGAAGCTGTTGTTGAACATTACAGCAGTGAAGGCTGATTTATAAAGCTGTCGGTCACTGCTTTAGACAGGACCTGAGGTGGCACAGGCGGGTAGGTGGCAATTAGAAAGCAAAAGTGTCATCAATTCTGTCTTCACCTCAGATGCTAAAACCCAAAACTGAGTTTCGAAGACTGAAACCTGTGAAAAACTCATCTGAAGTTGAGAAAACATGATTAGAATCATTAAAAAACACAATGTACTGTTAAGGTTACTGTTTATTATTAAATAAAATAACACATCATTTCTAAAAACTGAACTGATTCAGTACGTTACAATTCATTCATTCATTCATTTTCCTTCGGCTTAATCCCTTATTTATCAGGGGTGGCCACAGCGGAATGAACCGCCAAATATTCCAGCATATGTTTCACATAGTAGATGCCCTTCCAGCTGCAACCCAGTACTGGTAAACACCTATACACACTCACATGCATATACTACGGCCAATTTAGTTTATTAAATTCACCTGTAAGCACATGTGTTTGGATTGTGGAGGAAACTGGAGCACCCAGAGAAAACCCACACTAACAAGGATGGATGAGTGATTGAGGAAGTCAGTGAATGATGCAGTAAATGAATGAGTGAGTGAGTGAGTGAGTGAGTGAGTGAGTGAATAAATTACTTATTGGATGAATAAATAAATTACTGAATGAATGAATGAATGAATGAATGAATATGTAGGTGAATGAATCAGTAAATGAATGAATGATTGAGTAAGTAAATAAATAAGTGAGTAAGTAAGTGAGTGAGTAAATGAATGAATTGATGGAGAGATGAGGTGAATGAAGAGTGAATAAATGACTGAATGCATAAATGAATGGGTGAGTGAGTAAGTGAATGAATCAGTAAATAATCGAATAACTGGATGAGTAAATGGCTAAATGAATAATTGAATAAGTGAATGAATTAATAAATGAATGAATGAATGAATGAATGAGTTGATAGATGAACGAATGAGTAAATGAATGAATGAATGATTGAATGAGTAAATGACTGACTTAATGAATGAATGAATCAGTGAGTGAATGAATGAATGAATGAATGGCTGACTGAATAAATAAATAAATGACTGAATAAGTGAATGAATGAATGAATGAATGAATGAATGAATGAATGAATGAATATGTAGGTGAATGAATCAGTAAATGAATGAATGAACGAGTTAGTAAATAAATAAATGAGTAAGTGAGTGAGTGAGTAAATGAATGAATTGATGGAGAGATGAGGTGAATGAAGAGTGAGTAAATGACTGAATGCATAAATGAATGGGTGAGTGAGTAAGTGAATGAATCAGTAAATAATTGAATAACTGGATGAGTAAATGGCTAAATGAATGAATGAATAAGTGAATGAATGAATGAATAAATGAATGAATAAATGAATGAAGAGTTGATAGATGAACGAATGAGTAAATGAATGAATGAATGATTGAGTGAGTAAATGACTGACTCAATGAATGAATGAATCAGTGAATGAATGAATGAATGAATGAATGAATGAATGAATGAATGAATAAGTGATTAAATGGTTGACAGAATAAATAAATGACTGACTGAATGAATTAATATGTCAGCGAATGAATGAATGGATGGATGGATGGATGGATGGATGGATGGATGGATGGATGAGTAATTGAATGAAGAAATGAGGAAATGAGTGAGCAAATGAATGAATGATTGACTGGGTGACTGAATGAATAAATGAGTCAGTGAATAAATCAGGGAATGAATGCATGAGTGAATGGTCAAACCTGAGCTGTCATATTAGTGCTAATCTCTGGGGTTATCAACGACAAGACTTTTGTCAGGTAGTGTAAACGAAACTTTACTTTGTTCTCTGCATAGCTAAGAAAATCACTGTGCATCTCAATGGCACTGACACTGTCAGAACTTCTTTTCGGCGTATGCATTTTCATCTTGACTTTGATCTTTTCAGGCCGAGGTTTATGCACAAACATGACTTAAAATAGCAGGCAATGTTTTTCGAGTGATGCACTTTTCCACAACATGCATGTGCTCGTATAGGGAGCACTTTTCCCAGTGCATCAGTGCACGTCTACTCCATGCCTTATTTATTAGATTCATCCTCAACCCTCATGATACACATGCTATTACACAATCCCATCCCATATTTTACAATCCTCTTTCTCGAAAGCAAAGTTTTTTCTTCTCCTTCTTCAGGGCTTTTCCCAGATTCCGCTTTTAGAACAAGGAGGAAGACAAGAAAGAGGACAGAGCACGAGATTTGATGTGCTTTGATGTATAAAGTGCTTTGATTCCCCCTCCACCTTTAAATAGAAGACAATTGCTGGGGGTGTCGAACGCGAAAGTGAAAAACCTCTGCATCCCGAGCCCCCAGAGGAGTGATGGATGGACAGAGGGAAGGTGTGCACCGCCTCCAGCGGCCCCGCGAATGTCAAGGGTCACCGAGAACCTGTGAATCAGAGCTGTCTTAGCCAGAGGTAAGGTGAAAAAGAACACTCGTCACGTGGAGGAAGTGGCTTCAAGAAACACTGGGAGAAATCAACAACATGCACACTGCAAAACTTATTTTCTTAGCTAGTCTTTGTTTGTTTGTTTGCCAGTACACATGTTGTAACATTTGTAAATCAAGATACGGATTGAAAAGTAAATTAGCGCCTTTACGTCATAAAATCTAAAAAGCATAAAAATGTTTCATGCTGCATTTGAACTAATTATCAAATGATTTTATTATCATCAAAATATATTATTTTTATTTCAATATTATTAGCAGTGTTAGAAAGGACATTGTGATGATTCAAATAAAATGAATCAATAAAAATATATGTAACTAGAAAAAAGGAATGAATAAATGAATTGAATAAAAATTTGTAAAAAATAATTTAGGGAATAAATATAAATGAATGAAAAAAATAGTAAATAAATAAGTTAGAGAATAAATATGAATGAATGAATGAATGAATGAATGAATGAATGAATGAATGAATATGAATGAATGAATGAATGAATGAATGAATGAATGAATGAATGAATATGAATGAATGAAAAATACTAAGCAATAAGTATAATAGGGAAATAACAGGGAATATGTATGAATGATTGAATGGATGAATTAATGAAAAATACTAAGCAATAAGTATAATAGAGAAATAACGGAATATTTATGTATGAATGAATGAATGGATGAATTAATGAAAAATACTAGGCAAAAAGTATAATAGGGAAATACCAGGGAATATGTATGAATGAATGAATGAATGAATGAATGAATGAATGAATGAATGAATGAATGAATGAATGAATGAATGAAAGGGAAATTACTACAAATATAAGTTAGATATAAAGTATGAAACAAATAAAAAAATGAATTGGGGACTAAGAGTAATGAATGAATGAATGAATGAATGAATGAATGAATGAATGAATGAATGAATGAATAAATAAATAAATAAATTAATTAATTAATTAATGAAAACTAGATCAATAATTTAGGAAATAAGTATGAATGAATAAAAAAAAATAAACAAGTTAGAGAATAAGTTTGAATAAGTAAATGTATGAATGAATGAAAACAAAATAGATAAGTTAGGGAATAAGTATGAATGAATGCATGGATGGATGAAAAATATTAAAGTAATGGGATACGTATGAATAATGTAAAAATACAGAAATTTATAAATTAGGTAATAAGTATGAATGAATGAATGAATGAATGAATGAATGAATGAATGAATGAATGAATGGAAAAAGTACTAAATAAATGAGTTAGGGAAAAAGAGAATGAATGGAAAAATACTAAATATGAATGAATGAATGAATGAATGAATGAATGAATGAATGAATGAATGAATGGAAAAATACTAAATTAATAATTTAGGAAATAAGTATACATTAATGAATGAATAAATAATTTAGGGAATAAATATGAATGAATGGTTGAACTAATTGCTGAATGAATGAATGAACAATTTAGGGAATAAGTATGAATGAATGAATGAATGAATGACTAATTGATTTAGGGAATATAAATAAATCCATGAATGAACGAATGAATGAATGAATGATTTAGGGAATAAGTATGAATGAATGAATGAATGAATGAATGAATGATTTAGCGAATATGAATGAATGGATGCATGAAACAATGAACGAATGAATGAATGATTTCGAAAAATAAGTATGAATGAATGAATTATGGAATATGAATGAATGAATGAATGAATGAGACACAGGATACAGAATGTGCCTGTGTCGTGAAGCCTATGGGTTTATAACTGGTTTGCTTAAAACAACAATTCAGCTCTCCTCCTAAAACCTCCAGCTATTCTCTATAATGGCACATAAATAAAATGCAGAAAGCCTTTAGATAAACAGCATTTCAGTAAAGAAAATGTTATTATCTGAAGTATACTTTGTGTGCATTTCATTATATTGTGGCTTAGTGAACATTGTCTACATTACACATTCATCTTCTTGAGTGCCTAATTATGTATACTCATGTACAAAGCAAACAAACGTCTGCAACGCTGTGGAATTAGCAGCAGAACAACAGAAGCTCTGAAGTCTGTAGTGCACTAGAATCTTCGCATCTTTAGAAATACCCTTATGTTGTCATCTGTGGTTCCTACATATTGTGTCTGTGCTCATGTTTTCTTTCTGTGGTCTATACAACTCGAATAAGGTCTACAATACAAATGAAATATTTCATATTCATATATTTCCTAAATAAACATTCAAGCATATTTCATTACATTATAAAGAAACCCAGCAGGCACAGGATGCCAACATGGCGTCAGATTGATGTCGTACCCCAACGTCATGGGATGTTGCAGTTTGTTTGAAAATGAGATTTGGTTGACGTCAGAACCCAAGATCAGGCCGAGTTAATGTCTCGATGTTGGATTTTGGTCACTTTCCAACACAACCTTAAATCAACCAAATATCAACATCATTTGTTAAATAACATCGTTATTTGACGTCAACATAACATTGTTCTTAGATGCTGGCGACCTAAATCTAACATGATATTAACGTCTTTTAAAGTTATGTGTCGACTGGAAAGGCATAACAAACATAAAGTTTATTCATTTATTCATTTTTCTTCGGCTTAAGCTGGTCGCACACTACGACATGGCACGCACATTAATGTTGGAAGTATCGCACACCAAACGCGCACATTTGAATGTTATTTAATATGAAACTATTCAGATGGAGCTCTGTGGCGCGGCAGAAATATGACTCATAACTGGGCGCCGCGGACAGCCACCAACTTGCGTTCAACGTCTGATAGATGTCATGGTGGTAACGTCCACCCCCGGTTAAGGTGTAACATGACTGGACGTTGATATTTGGTTTATTTTAGGTTAATTTTAGGTTGGACATTAGACATTGGGTTCTGACGTCAACCTGATTTTCATTTTTAAACAAAATCCAACATTTATCTATCTATCTATCTATCTATCTATCTATCTATCTATCTATCTATCTATCTATCTATCTATCTATCTATCTATCTATCTATCTATCTATCTATCTATCTATCTATCTATCTATCTATCTATCTATCTATCTATCTATCTATCTATCTATCTATCTATCTATCTATCTATCTATCCATTTTTCATCCATCATTAATTCAATAAATCAATCATCTATCTATCTATCTATCTATCTATCTATCTATCTATCTATCTATCTATCTATCTATCTATCTATCTATCTATCTATCTATCTATCTATCTATCTATCTATCTATCTATCTATCTATCTATCTATCTATCTATCTATCTATCTATCTATCTATCTATCTATCTATCTATCTATCTATCTATCTATCTATCTATCTATCTATCTATCTATCTATCTATCTATCTATCTATCTATCTATCTATCTATCTATCTATCTATCTATCCATTTTTCATCCATCATTAATAAATCAATCACTCATCCATCTATCTATCTATCTATCTATCTATCTATCTATCTATCTATCTATCTATCTATCTATCTATCTATCTATCTATCTATCTATCTATCTATCTATCTATCTCTCTATCTATCTATCTATCTATCTATCTATCTATCTATCTATCTATCTATCTATCTATTGATCTATCTATCTATCTATCTATCTATCTATCTATCTATCTATCTATCTATCTATCTATCTATCTATCTATCTATCTATCTATCTATCTATCTATCTATCTATCTATCTATCTATCTATCTATCTATCTATCTACCTATCCATCTATCTCTCTATCTATCTATCTATCTATCTATCTATCTATCTATCTATCTATCTATCTATCTATCTATCTATCTATCTATCTATCTATCTATCTATTGATCTATCTATCTATCTATCTATCTATCTATCTATCTATCTATCTATCTATCTATCTATCTATCTATCTATCTATCTATCTATCTATCTATCTATCTATCTATCTATCTATCTACCTATCCATCTATCTATCTATCAACTCTCTGTCTATCTATCTATCTATCTATCTATCTATCTATCTATCTATCTATCTATCTATCTATCTATCTATCTATCTATCTATCTATCTATCTATCTATCTATCTATCTATCTATCTATCTATCTATCTATCTATCCATTTTTCATCCATCATTAATACATCAATCACTCATCCATCCATCCATCCATCCATCTATCAATCATCTATCTATCTATCTATCTATCTATCTATCTATCTATCTATCTATCTATCTATCTATCTATCTATCTATCTATCTATCTATCTATCTATCTATCTATCTATCTATCTATCTATCTACATATCTATCTATCTATACATTTTTCATCCATCAATAATACATTAATCACCCATCCATCCATGCATCAATCATCTATCCGTTCATCCATCCCTCCTTCCGTCCTTCCGTCCATCCATCCATCTATCTATTTTCATTTCCAAACAAAACAAAACCCAACATCCCCACGATGTTGGGGTATGCTGGGGTACAACATCAATATGACGTCATGTTGATGTATTTAATTCACCTATAGTGCATGTGTTTGAACTGTGGGAGAAACCCGAGCACCCAAACCCACGTCTAAACACAAGGAGAACATGCAAACTCCACACAGAAATGCCAACTGGCCCTGCCGGGGCTCAAACCAGCGACCTTCTTGCTGTGAGGCAACAGTGCTAACCAATGAGCCACCGTGACACCTTTTTAAAAAATCAAAACAATTGTTTTATATGAATTAATTAATTTAATTATTTTAATATAATATTTTTATGAGTTAATGAATTTTATTTATAACATTTTTATCTACTGTAACGTGACAACTCATTTTTAAAATAAATCCCTATTCATTTTGCACATAACACCCCTCCAGCTTTGACAATAGGCCTGCCACAGAAAAAAAAACAAAATAAAAAAGTAGGACACTTCTCATACTGATCTCAATCCATTACAGAAAAGACGATCCTTTTTTATTTCGCCGAGCAGCCTGACAATAAGCCATTACAGGATGAGAGGTGAGAAAATGTTTCTGGCTCCGCTCAGCGCTGGAAAAGTTTTGCTCCAGCAGGCCAGTTGTTTGTCTATCTATACCAAATTTATTTCAATTAGAGACACGTCCTGCCTCTCTTTTTCTCCAATCGATCGCTCCGCTTGGCACCACGAGCTATACGCTGTGAAATATCCACTCCTTTTGCCATGTTTATAGCCGGAGCGCTTTGGCACTGTCAACAGTTAATAAAGACACGGCTAAATAATTAGCAAACTAACAAGGGTTTAATCTTATTCAGATTAAAGCGGCGCCCGCTCGGCTCGTTCGATTGAGATGTTTCTAACCTCTTTATCTCCATTAGTTAAGAATCTGTGTGTTTCTTTTAATATGGCCAACGCTCATTGATTTTTTCCCCTCCCTCTCAATGCAGGCTCTTGGTTTCTGACACGCCGTGAGTGATATTATATGAGCCGGCTATCGACTGCTCGCCCATCGATATTATAAATGCCTTAACAGTAGCAGTTAAGCTCATATGTCATTTATTGGATTCACAAAGTAACAAATTCATCAGAGCAAACATGGTAAATTAGCACCGTTTTGCAGTCAGCAGCTACAACAGAGAGTTTTTAGGAGGTTAAAGAGTGCGGCTGCTTTTAGACGTGTGTAATGAAGGAATAAATGAAATAAAATATGAATATAAGACAAGACAGTGTTGTGGTGCCATTTGTTTGTTTGTTAGCACTATTGTCTATCTATCTATCTATCTATCTATCTATCTATCTATCTATCTATCTATCTATCTATCTATCTATCTATCTATCTATCTATCTATCTATCTATCTATCTATCTATCTATCTATCATATGTTCATTTTTCATCCATCAATAATCCAATCACCCAATCACCCATCCATCCATCCATCTATCCATCTATCTGTCCATTTTTCATCTGTCAGTAATTCATTAATCACCTATCCATTCATTTATCCATCCATCCATTCATCCATCCATCCATCCATCCATCCATCCATCCATCTATCTATCTATATATCTATCTGTCTTTCTATCTATCTATCTGTTCATTTTTCATCCATCAGTAACACATCAATCAACCATCCATCCATTCATCTATCCATCCATCCATTCATCTATCCATCCATCCATCCATTCATTTTTATCCATCAATAATCCATCAATCACTCGTCAATCTATCCATCCATCCAGCTGTCTGTTCATCTATCTATCTATCTATCTATCTATCTATCTATCTATCTATCTATCTATCTATCTATCTATCTATCTATCTATCTATCTATCTATCTATCTATCTATCTATCTATCTATCTATCTATCTATCTATCTGTCCATTTTCATCCATCAATAATCAATCAATCACCCGTCAATCCATCCATCCATCCATCAATCATCCATCCATCCATCCATCCATCCATCCATCCATCCATCCATCCATCCATCCATCCATCCATCCATCTATCTATCTATCTATCTATCTATCTATCTATCTATCTATCTATCTATCTATCTATCTGTCTATCTGTTCATTTTTCATCCATCAATAATCCATCAATCACCCGTCAATCCATCCATCCATCCATCCTTCCATCCATCCGTCTGTCTATCTATCTATCTATCTATCTATCTATCTATCTATCTATCTATCTATCTATCTATCTATCTATCTATCTATCTATCTATCTATCTGTCTGTCTGTCTGTCTGTCTGTCTGTCTGTCTGTCTGTCTGTCTGTCTATCTATCTATCAATCTGTCTATCTGTTCATTTTTCATCCATCAATAATCCATCAATCACCCGTCAATCCATCCATCCATCCATCCATCCATCCATCCATCCATCCATCCATCCATCCATCCATCCATCCATCCATCGATCTATCTATCTATCTATCTATCTATCTATCTATCTATCTATCTATCTATCTATCTATCTATCTATCTATCTATCTATCTATCTATCTATCTATCTATCTATCTATCTATCTATCTATCTATCTATCTATCTCTATCTTCCATCAATAATGCATAAATAATCCATCCATAATCGGTCTGTCCATCCATCCATCTTCCCGTCTGTCCATCCGTCCATCTATTCCATCAATCATCCAACCATTAATAATCCACAAATCAATCATGCATCCATTCATTCATCCATCAATCTATCTGATTTTCTTGATAGATTTTTGAAATCCTATTGTGCTATTTATTATAAATTTGTACTATAGATTATATAACGAATGCCTTGACAGTAGCAGTTAAGCTCATATTTCATTTATTAGATTCACAAAACAACAAATGCATCAGTCCAAACGTGTTAAATTAGCACCGTTTTGGATCCACACAGCGTCCTACAAACGAGCGTCTTTTTATTCAGGAGGTTAAAGAGAGCGGCTGCTTTTGGACGTGTCACATCTGACACATGCCGCCTCTAGGGAAGGACACAATATCAGATTTGTAGACTTGGAAGAAAGTAATACAGGCCTACAGACTTGCTCCGGGAGACAGGCTCAGTCTTGAATTAAATCACTTCCTAGTTCTGCTGTTGTTGTTGTTGTTGTTATTGTTTTTTTCCTTATCTGAGCTGCTGACAGTCAGTTTGCTGCTGACAGTACAGCAGATTCGGGTTAATGGAGACCAGCCCTTGGGCCCCAGTGAATGCTGGGTATTTTCACGGCTCTGTCTGCTTTAGACAGAAACAATCTCGTGCTGCGACCTCATCACTGCCCGGCTTCACTTCAGAGTCGGCGTGCAAATTTCACGGCTACATTATCGCATGCATCGTAATTATGCTCATCTTCACGTGACACTCACATGAGCTGCGTTTGCACGTAATTAACCTATTTAACATATTAATTTTGCCGATTAGATGTACGTCAATCATGGATAGCAAAGACACATGCTCTCAACTGCTTTTTACTCACAGGAACCAAAAAAAAAAATGTCTGCACTCAGCGGCCACTTTATTAGGTACACCTTTTTAGTACCTGGTTGGACCCCCTTTACCTTCAGAACTGCCTTAATCCTTCCTGGCATACATTCAACAAGGTACTGGAAATATTCCTCAGAGATTTTGCTCCATATTGACATGATAGCATCACACAGTTGCTGCAGATTTCTTCAGCTGCACATCCATGATGTGAATGTAACATTCCACCACATCTCAAAGGTGCTCTATTGGATTGAGATCTGGATTGTGGAGGTCATTTGAGTACAGTGAACTCATTGTAATGTTTAAGAAACCAGTCTGAGATGATTCACATATGGTGATTAGTATGATATGGAGCCTTATTCTGCCAAAAATAGCCATCAGAAGATGGGTACACTGTGGTCATAAAGGGATATACAAGGTCAGCACCAATACTCAGGTAGGCTGTGGCATTGACTCGGTCCTCAACTGGTACTAATGAGCCAAGAAAATATCCCCACACAATTACACCACTACCACCAGCCTGAACCGTTGATACAAGGCAGGATGGATCCATGCTTTCATGTTGTTGATGCTAAATTCTGATCCGACCATCCAAATATGGCAGCAGAAATGGAGACTCATCAGCCCAGGCAACGTTTTTCTAATCTTCAATTGTCCAAATCTGGTGAGCCTGTGAGAATTGTAGCCTCAGTTTCCTGTTCTGACAGGAGTGACACTTTCAGTGGGTATTTTCATGATTTTGATTGCTTGCGCTGATCTATTAATAACTACATAAAAAAGCACTGATATATTATTGATATATTTTTTAAAATCTCGATGGGCTTTTATTTATTTGTTTATTTTTTATTATTGTTGTGCTTTTATTTATTAGTTTATTCAATCATTCCTTTACTTATTTATTTGTGTTAATTTATATATTTTTATTTAGTTGTGTGTATATATTTGTTAGTGTTTTTTATTTCTGTTTATTTCTATATAATTTTTAATTATTTGTATTTGTATATTTATTTGTTAAGGTTTTCATTTATTATTTGTCATTTAATTACTTATTTATGTGTGTTTATTTTTCTATTTTTATTTATTTGTAACGTGTATTTATTTGTTAGTTGTTTTATTCATTCATTAATTCATTGATTTATTATTTATTTACTTATTTGTGTTTTTATTTAATTGTTTGTACACTTATTTGTGTTAATTTAAATATTTTTTGTTTTTGTATTTTTGTAATTGTTCGGGTTTTTTTATTTGTGTTTATTTCTATATATTTTTAATTATTTGTATTTGTGTATTTATTTAATTATTTTTTATTTGATTCTTTATGTTTTTTTAATTTTATTTTTTACTTTATTTGTAATGTGTATTTTTTAGTGTTTTTATTCATTATTTATTGGTGTTTTTATTTATTCATTTATTTATTTGATTTATTGCTATATTTTTATTTATTTGTATACTTATTTGTTGGTGTTTTTATTTAATTATTTATTTGTGTATTTTTATCTATTTACAATTTGTGTATTTAAATGTTGCATATTTATGTTGCTTATTTTATATGTTATTTATTTATGAATATCTATCTATCTATCTATCTGTACATATGTATCTATCTATCTACACTTCTGTTTTTACACTTCTGTTGACATCCTAAAAATTAAAGTGATTTATAAATATAATTTAATTTAGGTCCATACTCAACGTGTCTAAATGAACAACACAGCACGTCCATTTTATAATAAACACAGTAAATAAAAATATCATGCCAAATGCTTTTCATCATGCTGTTTTCCGATCAGGTTCTTCCAATGCAAATACAATACAATGCAATATAAACATTAATGCTACAGACTTTTACAAAGGGACAAAACCTAATACACATTGATAGACCAATAAACAATGTACATGTGCCATGCATGAGGTATGATATTGACACATAAACCGCATCAGTAATTACATTAATACATGCATTGCTCCAGACTCTAGGCAGCAATCATCCCCTAAATTCTCATTTTCTGTCAATAAACAAAGCTATATTTCCTGTGTGATTATGTTTGATGGTGCCATATGGCTTCATCCTACTCTATGTAATAAATAATGAGTCTTTCAATGAAAGGACATTTGAGGAACACATTTACACCCTTGACACAAAAAAAGGATGATTTAATGAACGCAGGTTAAGCCGATGGTGAACATTTTCCAAAACTGAAAAGAGATGACAAACAATTGTCACTTTTTTAGTCTTTTCACATTCAGCTTTTCTAATTAAAGTGGGGATTTTATGTGCTAGTTAATTGTGTCAATAGAAATTATGTTGCTGGCAAGTGCGTTTTATGCTAATATGCCTTTTTTTCCTGTGTTGTTTGCAAACCACAAACCGCCAGCAAATATATTGCAATGAGAATTACAAGTGTGTCCTTGGTGAATTGCCGAGCTTCTTGGTGGGCCAAACAACAGAGCTAATCAAAACATTATGCAATTCTGAGTGTGCCTCGCACAGGCGAGCGGGCCTGATAAACCACCTGTAACACACTTCTCTCTATAAACATATTAAAAACACTCCCCTTCCTTATGTTGTGTTTACACCAGACGCGCAAATAAATCACTCTACAGGTAATTAGATACGTGAAAATTTTGAGCTTACGTCAAATTCCCTTCACAATAGATGCAGATTTGTGTCATGGGCGGGGCTTCTTTCTGCACGGTGACTCTAGCTTCGTTGCTAAATGGCTAACATGGATTGTATTAAGAGAGTAGCTGTGTGTTATGTGCTTTAGGAAGGCTGAAAAACAGCATTGATTCGTTCGGCGCCATGTCTGAGTCCACTAGATTCATACTTAGGTGCACCCAGCTCTGCAAGTTTATCAACTCCTCCAGAAACTAAAGCTGAATGATGGAAGCTTTCAACGTGTTATTTATTTTATATGTTATTTATTTATGAATATCTATCCATCCATCCATCATATATCTATCTATCTATCTATCTATCTATCTATCTATCTATCTATCTATCTATCTATCTATCTATCTATCTATCCCAACCATCCATCCTCCATCTATCCATCCGTCCGCCCATCCGTCCGTCTATCTATCCATCCATCCATCCATCCATCCATCCATCCATCCATCCATCCATCCATCCATCCATCCATCTATCTATCTATCTATCTATCTATCTATCTATCTATCTATCTATCTATCTATCTATCTATCTATCTATCTATCTATCTGTCTATCTATCTATCCCAACCATCCGTCCATCTATCTTCACAATAGATGCAGATTTGTGTCACGGGAAACCAACAACAGGCGCTACCTCATAATCACGCCCCTACAAGAGCAAGCTCTTGATTGGTTTATGAAGCACAAAAATGTTCGCTGAAGTTCAGATTTTCCGACTTGAGCAATTTGCGCGAAACACGCATTAATCACATTAAGCACATCAATCGCGCAAAATGCTCAACTCGCGCTGCTTCATTCGAGTGAATCGTGCATCATTCGTGGTGCCTCATTTTCTCATATCGCACCGTAAGATGTCTATTCGCATCTTTGCATCGACTTTGCATTAAAAAAAACAATGCTAGCTATGTTTTCATCCAAAGATGCGAATTTGATTTATGTGCAAAGCTGAAATCAGCATAAAAACATTTGCGAATAAAATAGTTTCCGTCCAATGACTGAAAGAGAGCAACATGATCACTTCCTGATAAGCTTGAGCAGGGGCAGACTGGGACAGTAAATTTGCCCGGGAAAGTTGTTGAACATCAGGCCACTTGAGTGAAACCTGGGGAGTGCAGCAATCTGTAAGTGAACAGGGGAGGAGGGTGGTTGGGGAAGCGGTTGGTAAGTGAAGAGCGAGCCTAACCCAGGTTTAATCGCTTTTTTTTAGTAAATATTTTTTTAACTGTGTAAGGACCCGATTACATTGAACATGGTTTGTGAGTGTGTAGTGAGTTTTTTATATTTTATTTGTTGAACAAAAAGTCTCTTTGTGTGAAAAAAGCGCCTGATGTTGCGGGCTCCAGCATGAAGACTGTTGATACACTGGTTGCCTAGCAACATAAAAAGTGCAGCACAGTTAATGAAAAGGCTATGTGGTACAACTCATACTTTCAGAACTAAAAAAGCAGTGTGAAGTCCTTATTTTTTGGACATAGCTGCTAAAACCTCTGTATAAAACATATGCTGTATAAGTTGGCGGTTCATTCCACTGTGGTAACCCCGGATTATTAAAAGGACTAAGCCAAAAAGAAAATGAATGATCTGAACTTCTTATAAAGGTTTACCAGGCAGCAAAACAAAACGTTTAGTTTGACGTTCAACATAAATAAAAAACGTAATACAACAACCTCGAACATTCCTAACGGGACAGAATTCGATTTTTCAGAGGAAGTCTGACTCAGCTGAAAACCCAAAGGTGATTTGTGCTGAATTTTTACTAAGAATGTGTAAGAAAACACTGATGATTAGGACAGATTAAACTCTAAAAGTATTTCTGTGAAACTGCCCTGAGCAACTGAGAGAAAACTTTTCCTTCCTTGATTGCACGTATAAAAATATAAATCTCTGAGAGAGCCGTAATTACAATGTCAGAAGTGTTTAGATCACGTTGGTACGTAATATCCAGCAATATATTATCATCCACAAAATGGGAGCGTTTTTATTTCTTTTTGGGCAACAGATGAAGGTGCTGTATATTGAATTGTGATATGTTTTATTGTAATTGTACAATACCATAATATTCAATGACTACGTTTACATGGACATCAGTAATCAAATTATTTGCCTTAATCTAATTAATAATAAGGCGTTTACATGAGTAGCTTTTTAAATGTTTCTTTCATGATCGTGTTTTACATGTTATTGACTTTATTCTAAAATGCGGAAGTGCGCCTGTTTTCACGATGTTTTACAAGTTCCGATTTAGTCGCCTATGGGAGAAATGACGGTCAAACGGTCAAACTCTACAAACAAATGTTTGCATGACTATACAGACCAAGTAGAATAATATAATAAGAAAATATCAGCTTGCAACATCAAACAGCGAAACGAGCAGTTTTTAATGTCTAAAAATGAATGGAAGTGAATGAGACCGGAAGTCTTGAGCCAAAAAGATTCAAATAGCTGCGCCCGCTCGTTGGCAAAGAATTAGGTGAATAGCACATGCTTAGATTAGTCATTGCATCATCACACTATCCACATTTCCTCCGAAGTTTCATGTAATTTCGGGTGTTTCATTATTAATTTGTCGACTTTAACAGCGGTTTGGCTCTTTCACTTTTATTCGGGCATGCACCCCGTGTCAAACGAGATAGTGGATGCAACTATAAACTGCTGGAAGCGTTGTTTTAATGGAGGTTCATACCGCATCCTGAATGGAAGAAGAAAAAAAAAGCTCCGCATTTCACGAGGCAGGTGTCTGTGGTCTGCACTGATCAAACCAAACCAGCAAACTTCTTGCTGCGAGGTGACAGTGCTAACCACCATGCCGCCCTCACTTCAACAAATAATAATTTAAATTGCCAAAGTTGGGCACATAAGTTTAAAATGTTTATGTATATGGGTGTTTCCACACAGTATGATACCAACATATGCATAAAGTCATGTGGATGGAAATACAGCTACAGACACGACCACAACTTTAAAGAGTTTCCCACTTGTAACTAAAAGTTCCTGGTTCATGTTCATCTTCTAAGTAGCATCTTTTTGACATGACTTACCAAAAGTCTCTTTAAAAAAGTGCATCATTTTATCTGTTAACATACTAAAGTACATGTAAAGTCCTTGATTATCATTTTAAAGCAAGTGAGTCTTCTATTTTAACTTGTAAGTGATGATCATTCACACATCAAGAGTCACATTTGTCCGACCAGACGAAATCTCTTGTTCCCATTTTCCCCTCTCTGTTTTCTCCCAGATCTATTTCCTCGGGGAGAAACGGGATGCTGGGTAGAAGAAGACAAGAAACTTTCAGACACACTACATTACTTTTTTCATCAGCACACGGCAGCAGGAGACTCCCTGACGCGAGTGTGTGCGCAGACACAGCGGGACGCCCCCTCATCGCTTCGCCAGCAAGTCCTTTCCTTCTTCATACTCACTAAATTGCATATTCCCAAAGATACTACGACTGCTCCTCTGATCTCTGATACACACACACACACACACATATGTAAACTCACCTTGCTGTAGTGTAAGGTCAACACACACACAAACACAGGACACTTTGATTTGTTTCTGAGTCATTGTACTGTAAGCCGAAGTGAATTAAACAGCCGTGAGTGAACTTATAGCAGAATATTTGTTAGTGAGGTATTGGTTAAAGGAGACCTACAACCCCAAAATCAGAAAATGTTGGGTCAATATGGAAAACACAAATAAAAAAGAAAGTGTTGACTTTCCCTACTGAAAAAACCAGCTTAAACCAGCCTAGGCTGGTTGGTTGGTTTTAGCTGGTTGACCAGGCTGGTTTTAGAGGGGTTTTGGCCATTTCCAGGCTGGTTTCCAGCCATTTCCAGCCTGGTCTTAGCTGGTCAGGCTGGGAGATGACCAGCTAAAACCAGCTTGACCAGCCTAGCCAGGCTGGGAGCCCAGCCAAAACCAGCTATGTCCAGCTATGTCCAGCTTAAACCAGGCTAAATAGCCAAAACCCCTCTAAAACCAGACTGGTTGACCAGCTAAAACCAGCCGACCAGCCTAGGCTGGTTTAAGCTGGATTTTTCAGCAGGGTTCACATTGACTTTGAGTTGTATTTCACTGCAGACAATATGAACTCCAATAGTTGTTTTTGTTTGTGTAGTTTATAGTTCATGTTTTGTCTCGGGCCTGTTTTAGTGAGGAGGTTCAAACAACTCAGAGTTTAAACTTGAACTCTTGAGTTGATTTACCGAGAGATTAAAAACTCAGAGTTTTCGGTTTCATATTTATTGTTCTGTGTGTGACGAAAAGGTAGGCAATATCTATTTCCATCCAAATATATTACAGAAATGTATGTGCAAAAGAGGCATATTGTATAAAAGATGCGAATAAAGCAGCGTTTCCATCCAACCAGTCAAAGAGAACAAAATCGTCACTTCATAATTAACTGGCCACAAATATCAAAATATCATAATATAAATTATCATAAAAACAGAATTTACTGTGGTTGAAGAAGCTGCGTCAATTATTTATTTAATAAATGTACTTGCGCCTCAGAAGACAATGCTGACACACAATGAACAAGCTGGGGCGTTTGAAGCCATGAGACGCGGAGACTCTTGACGCGGAGTGTGTTACTCTTAAAAGTGTATAGAAGCTAGTGTGCTTCAAACAGAGACAAAATTTGCAGTAAGAAGATATAAACAGGGCAGCAGGGGGGCACAGTGGGTAGCACAATCGTTTTACGGCAAGAAGGTTGCTGGTTCAAGCCCCGGCTGGGTCAGTCGGCTTTTCTGTGTGGAGTTTGCAAGCTCTCCCCTTGATCGCGTGGGTTTCCTACGGGTGCACCAGTTTTCCCCACAGTCCAAAGACACGCGGTACAGGTGAATTGGGCAGGCTAAATTGTCCGTAGTGTATGTGTGTGAATGAGTGTGTATGGATGTTTTCCAGTGATGGGTTGCAGCTGAAAGGGCATCCGCTGTGTAAAACATATACTGGATAAGTTGGTGGTTCATTCCACTGTGGCAACCCCAGATTAATAAAGGGACTAAGCTGAAAAGAAAATGAATGAATGAATGAATGAATAAGTGAATGAATGAATGAATGAATGAATGAATGAATTTGTCAGCAAGGTTCAATACTAGCATTTTTCTCACAGCAAAGCAGAGAAAAAATGCCAAAATGACAGAAAGATAAAAGAAGAACAAAAGAGAAAAGACACTTGAGGCAAGAGAATTAGGCAAATGGAGAGACTAAAGAGAGGAATAGAGAAAGAGAAAAAAGCAGGGGGTGGAGAGGAAGCGGGGAAAAAAGTCCTAAAAATATAAGTCCACAGAGGTTTGTGTGACAGTAGGGGTTAAGCAATCCAAAGGCTGCAGGCAATCACTCAATTTCAGACACGCTCAGAGCCCTTCAGCGCGGGGAGCAAGACGCATAAAGAAATTTAACAACTTAATGTTTTACGGCCGGCGGAAATGAGATCCTTACGGGGCAGCGGCGGGGAGGGAGGTTGAGGGAGTCTCCCCCACAAATATTCGCATAAACACACGTTTGCAGACGCCCATTATCAAACATAGAGTCGAAGTCAGAATTATTAGCCCTACTCTGATTTTTTTTTTTTATGTATTTGCCAAATGATGTTTAACAGATTCAGGAATTTTTCACAGTTGTCACGATTACCAGATTCCATAAGATCGCTGGTTCTCACTCACCATGGACTTCAAATACGCCATTTATGTACTACATTTTCATACATGCACTCCGGTCACACTCACACATGCTTCCTCATCTAGACTGATTTGTCAGGGTTCTGCCACTTTGGTCTTGTAAATTCTTGTTTTGGTGGCAGAGCTCTGACACTACTCCATGTCTGGTCCTGTTTCTGTCTCTGTGTGCGCGCGCGCGCGTAGTCGTGGGTGTACGCAGAGTGTGCGCGCTGCCACTTGATGTGGCCGCGCACACTCTGCGTCCCTCAGACGCGCGCGCTCTTGTACTAGTGTTTGTGTTTGTTCTGTCAGCAGCGCGCTGCTTTATTCTCGGCGCCTCCGTCTAGTTGGTTTCAGTTTTGGTTGGCGCTGAGATGAAGCATGCGCGTTGCTTATGTGTGAGCGCACGGTAAGGTGTTTATCTATCGTGTGCTCGTGTCTTGCGTCTCTTGTCAAAGCACGTGGCTTGGTGTTTACATTGTGGTCACGTGCTTTTGTCGTGTGCTTCAGTGTTGCGTTATGTGAGCGCATGGCTTGTATTGTCTCTGTGTCATGCGCTCTCCCGTCTATTGTCTAGTCCCACCCTCCTTGTTTACTCATTATTAGTTTGTCATGTTCACCTGTGTGTCAATTTACTTTTTGCTTTATAATCCCCCTCATGTTTTCAGTCATTTGCCTGTTCGTCGTCGTTATTTCCATGTCGTGTGCTATCCAGTCCTGTTTGTCCTGCCAGCCCATCCAAGTTTGTTTGAGTGTTTGTTTTATAGTTATGTTTTTCCCCCTCGGGGTGGTTTTTGTTTTAATTTTGTTTTATTTTTATTATCAATAAATCATCCTGTTTGCACTTGAGTCCTCGCTCCCTCATCCTTCCTGAACCCTGACATGATTACTCGCACCACCTGAGGATTGTCAGAGACTGATTGCACGCACTATTTAAGCCACACACTCACCTATTCACTTTGCCGAGTCTTGTTTACTGTTAGTGACATTACAACGTGTTATTACTTGTCTTGTTTCACCGTGTTTTACCTAGCCTTGTTCTCCCTGCCTGCCGCCTGCCTTTTGACCTCTCGCCTGTTTACTGATTACGATTCTGGGCTGCCTACACTTGCCCGTTTGCACCTGTATTGACCATTGCTTGCCTGACGACGAATAAACCAGCATTTGGATCTTAGCCCAGTTGTTTGTGTCATTTCCCTTTCGTTACAAAAGTATGTCTGAAAATATTTGTTCTTCTGGAGAAACTTTATTTGTTTTATTTTCGGCTAGCAGTTTTTAATTTTTTAAACAGCATTTTAAGGTCAATATTATTAGCCCCTTTAAGCTATATTTGTTTTCGATTGTCTTCAGAACAAACCACTGTTTTATACAATAACTTGCCTAATTACCTCTAACTTCTGGCTAGTGTAACCGTACTCTCTTTTGCTCTGCGTTGTGTAGTGTATGACGAGAGGACACCATTTTGAGTCTGCACAGAGAATGTTATTATGAGATCGGCAGCTTCAGCTCATTACATTAAATGTACACTCCTTAGTTCAAGGTAAAGGTGGAAAAGGAGAAAAAGGCGAATGAAAGATGGAGGAAACGAGCGAGGGGCGCTGCGGAAGGACGCGAAGACAGGAAAGGGAAAGAGAAAACTAGTTCTCACAATTAATAAAATCAGCATGTGAACAGTGACAATCCACATATTACATTGTCAAAAATAAAAAACATAAATGCATACCTGCACAGAAAATGTTATTATGACAGATCGGCAGCTTCAGCTCGTTACATTAAATGTACACTGTCAACAAAAATAACATTCTACAATATAACAAACTGTTTTTACATCAGTAAATATAACAAATGATTAAAATTAAACTTAAATATGCATTTGTGTGTGTGTTAATTATGGCCAGAGCCAAGTTCAATTTGGAACAGGTAGAGCATACCTCCTTAGTTCAAGGTAAAGACCGCTCAAGCAATAGTGCAACAGGTATGGCTGCTTGGACTATACCACCTTGACGTTAACCCAAGGGGGGGAGAAGAGGTGAAACCACTGTCACTTTACAGACTCTTTTTACATTTATATTGTGAACACAAAACAATTTTATATGAACAGTAAGTAAACAGGAGGAAAATATAGTGAAATCAATATATCCAAAATAATCATGTTACACTAGCTCTCTGCAACTCTCACATGGTCGCCCACTGAAGCTAAGCAGAGCTGCATCCGGTCAGTAGATGGATGGGAGACCACATGGGAAAGCTAGGTTGCTGCCGGAAGTGGTGTTAGTTAGACCAGCAGGGGGCGCCCAACCTGTGCTCTGTGTGGGCTCTAATACCCCAGTATAGTGACGGGGACTCTATACTGCTCAGTGAGCGCCGTCTTTCGGATGAGACGTTAAACCGAAGTCCCGACTCTCTGTGGTTGTTACAAAATCCCAGAATGTCCTTTGAAAAGAGTTGGGGTTTAACCCTGGCATCCTGGCTAATTCTCTGTCCATCATGGCCTCCTAACCCTCCCCATATCATAATTGGCTTCATCACTCTGTCTCCTCTCCTCCAATCAGCTGGTGTGTGGTGTGTGGTCTAATGCAAAATGGCTGCCGTTGTGTCATCCAGGTGGATGCTGCACACTGGTGGTGGATGAGGAGATTCCCCCCCTATGTGTAAAGCGCTTTGAGTGCCCAGAAAACCGCTATATAAATGTAACAATTTTATTACCCCATTTTTAATTTAATTACCCCATTAATTTACCCCAGTTAACCAAGTTAAGCAATTAAAAGTCTTTTTAAAACCTGATTCGACTGTTTTATGTTATTTTATAGACTTAGGCCTCTATATATTATTCATTATGCAATATATTTTTAAACTACTAAAATTTCAATAGAAGTCGTTAAAAGTTGCTTTGTTAAACTGCACAGCTAACATTTCAATGTTAAAAATCAACAGTGCCAAGATAACAGTCCCATAAGGCAACTCATAATCATAAATAAATGACAAAAATAAAAACTGTGAATCTTAAAGTATAAAACTTAATAAATAAAGTATATATAATTATTATTTATTATTATTATTTTACAGTAAAGTTTATTTTGGTTTAATTCATCTTTAAAAAGTGTGTTTCTGTGTGTTCATGCAGCATTTCTTATTTTATTTATTTATTTATTTATTTTTTTCATCTAAAATTACTCAAATTACGCATTAAAAAGATATATTTTCTGGATCCTTCATGCATTTTTTTTGCCACAAACAGATGAAGATTTTGGATTTAAAACGATTTAAAAAAAGTTTTGTCTCCAAAGTCAGTATTGTATTTGGTCGGTTTTGAACAAGCTGTTTTTTTAATTTTTTATTAATTTTTTTATTGAATAATACAAGAATAATAACATCACTGCATTGAAGAAAAACACAATAACAAATAATAAATAATTAAATAAAGAAGAGATTATCATAAGCTTTAAGAAACTTATTATTCTTATTATTACTTATAAGCTTAAGAGATTCAATAGTGTACGAAATTTCAACAAGGAGGGTATTAAATATACAAGCAGTTTTTAATTGAACATAAATTGCGATATCCGCCTCGTTATTTTATCACGTGTTCTCCCTTTTTCCAAACCACAACAAACGGAAGCCTCGCTTCTAAACCAATCACAGGGCACCATTCCACGTACTGTAAACATTGAATGGCGGTGCGGCGTTTTGAAAACAACCGGCTTACCGTGACAAAAAATGCCGGCTGTTACCTGCTCTCACACGACGGCAAGTTCTGTCACACTTACCTATTGAAAAACGGCAAAATGTTTTACTTGAAGTTGATAAAACCGGGCAGAATCGAGCCATTTTGCAGCTGACGACTGAAAGTTTCTCCCTAGTTTGACAGCAGTGATATGCAGAGCAACAGGGAAGCCACAAACGGCAGATCCCCCAAGTAAGTCAATACAAAGTTATCATCATAATAAGTGAATCTAACTTCACAGTGTGAATAATATGACAGTGTTTTATTAATCCCATGAATGTTTTTATTATTGCAACATTAACCAAATGAATGTAAATAAAGGAATTTTGTCATGTTCCTAGGATAATTTTAACCAAGTTCAGAGGCTTATATATTCGGATCAATTCACCATTACAACAACATGATAATGCAAATAGCCATAATCACTAATGGTTTTCATATAATGTTATTTAGAGTCTGTAATTTGATGTCAAAATGTCCTGTTTTGTATCCTTTTAAATGTCCTTTTAATGAAATGTTTAATTATTAACTTTCACATGGGTGAGGTAAAATGTAAATTACCTTTTTAAAGCGTTAATTTATTTATATATATATATATATATATATATATATATATATATATATATATATATATATATATATATATATATATATATATATGTGTAAAGGATTTATTACATTATTTTTATATTAAATTTGTGAAAATCAGTTTAACTTTTTAATGTAATTACAACCGAAAGATGCTCAGTGAATGTTTGAAACAGAAAATAGTAGTTTTAATGTAGCCACAAAGAAGTTTTACTAAAAATAATCCAAATAATAATCTAATTTTGCAACCAAACTCTTACAATATTTTCAGTGGAACAAACCATAAGTCATTAAACTTGTGCAAACATTAATTTTTGTATATTTTTAACAGTTTCTATATGAAAAATCACTTTTATGTTGATTAAATATTGCAGTTTGGCGACAGAAAATGTGTAAAGGATTTATTGCTTTGTTTTTATATTAAATTTGTGAAAATCAGTTTCACTTTTTAATGTAATTACAACCGAAAGATGCTCAGTGAATGTTTGAAGCAGAAAATTGTAGTTTTAATCTAGCAACAAAGTCAGCTTTACTCAAAATAATCCATTTAATAATCTAATTTTGCAACCAAACTGTTACAATATTTCAGTGAAACAAACCATAAGTCATTAAACTTGTGCAAAAAAAAAAAAAAAATGTGTGTATTTTAAACCGTTTTCAATATGAAAAATCACTTTTATATTGATTAAATATTGCATTTTGGAGACAGAAAATATGTCAAGGATTTATTGCATTTTGGGAAAAAAATATTACTGTTTTTATATTACATTTTAAAAATCAATTTCAATCTTTAATGTAATTACAACCTAAAGATGCTCAGTGGACGTTTGAAACAGAAAATAGTGGTTTTAACGTAGCCTCAAAGTCAGTTTTACTACAAATAATCCATTTAATAATCTAATTTTGCAACTAAACTCTTACAATATTTCAGTGGAACAAACCATAAGTCATTAAACTTGTGCAAAAAACATCTATAACCACAACTACTCTTATATAAGATGTGCTTTCAGATTAAAGGTGACATGGGTAATTGTTCCACAATTAGTGCTGTTTCTGCGGAGGTTTCGATAAGAAGGATATCATGCTCGGTTGTAATTGCACATGTGTGATGGTGTATTTTTAGACAGTCTAACTTCAGGAAAGAAAAAAATCAAGAGATTCACTTTAATCATTAACATTATGACACAGAAAAGAAGACAGAGAGTGCTGATAACTGTGACAGAAAACAGCGAAATGGAGATTATGAGGCGATGGCTGGGAACGGCACATGATAAGAGGATGTAAGGCCACATAATCTCCCGTCTGATAGCCCTGATGTGTCTTCAAAATCAATCTCCTGCAAAGACGTCCACAAACACGGAGCGAGGCGTTCTGGCCCAGCTTTACAATGGAGTGTCATGAATCCATTGTTAAACATGACAAGATATTGGTTTGCAAATATATTGGCGTGAAAAGATATTAGGCAAATCTGATCCACAAAAAAAAAAAGGCTTCGAGGAGACTCTCAAATGACAATTCAAGGCAAATGAAAGCAGTAAACAACATTGAAAAATATTCAACATAGACTCATTCTGAAAATGTAGCCTTGTATACATTTTGGAGATCGCGAATTATGTAGCCAGAGGAGCGTATGGCTGCATTTCGTCTTTATGACGAACACTACTGGGCAGTATGGTGCCGCTCCTTTTCTCGCTAACCAGCTGACCGCTTACCTTCATGTGGACAGCTTTTCCATTGTTACCAGTTTGTCCAGTGGCTCGCAGTGTAGGTCCGTGGATTTGAGATGCATTTTGATTGCGATGACGGGTTTAGAGTCTGTTGAAGAACTGTATCAGCAAGCAGGTAAGACAAAATCGAAAGCCAAAAAAAAAAAAAAAAACAAGTAAATAACAGAGTGAAAACCTAAAAACGTGGTAAAATCAAGCTGCCGCAAGGGCTTTTCTTTTTCTGGATTGCTTTTGAGAACACTGTCGGTTGGGTTTAGGGAAGGAGGTGGGTGGGGGTATCAGTCTGATCGCGGCCTCTAGTGGATTTAGGCAAGAACAGCAGGCACGAGTGGCTCTCATGAGAGAAATTTGAGATCTTAAAAAGCATACACAGCGGCCTCTGGTGCTAAAAACAAAAACTGCAAAAATATGTAGCTACTGGTACGTAATTGCACTCTCCAGAAATGTATATGGGGTACATAATCAGAATGTAATCAGATGATATTCATAAATTAGCAGTTTTCTGTGTTTGTGATTTGTGTTTTTATTTATTTTTCCCTGTTTATTTATGCTTTTGAATCCCAATATGCAGAGTCTCCATGGGGTCTTAAAATGTCTTAAATTTCAAAAACAAAATTTTAAGCCTTAATTTGTCTTAAATTCACTGAAATATTGTCTTGTAGGTCTTAAATCATTTTAAACAGGTCTTAATTTTTCTCCATCGAAGTAAAGCTATACCCAATCGAACCAACATCCTTTCAATCATCAGCAATATTTGGATTTCATTCTTGAATGTAATTGCAACCTAAAGATGATCAGTGTTGGGTGTAATGCATTACAAGTGACGCGAGTTACATAATAAAATTACTTTTCTAAGTAACGAGAAAAGTCACTAATTAATTTTAAAAAATTAAGTAATAATATTGGAGTAACTTTTTTTAAAAAATGTAATGCGAGTTACTTTTGAGTTTAGTAAATTCGCTTTTAAAAAATTAATTGCTGAATTAATATGTAGTTTTGTTGAATCCTGCACGCAATGAGAGAATGCAGGAACAGACAGAAAGGAATGTAAATGTAAAGCCTTGCTAGAAATATTCCAACCCAGGCTCATTCTGGAAACGTAGCCTCGCGGACCTCCCGGGAGGTACGTATTTGTGCAGTTTTTGTTTTCGTGAATCCGCGAGAGGTCGCTGTGCGCGCTTTTTTGCGTCTTGAACGCCTCTTGCGAGTGCCGTTCGCGCCCGCGCTGTTCTCGTGTAAAGACGCCGGAGGCCGCTGTCGAGCGACCGTCTGTCCGACTGACTAAATGACTGAACAATTGACTGGGCGGCCGGCCAATCGGCCAACCCACCCTCCCCCTCCTCCTTCCCTTAACCCAAGCAACGATTTACAAAGCCGTCCAGAAAAAACAAAAGCCCTCATCTGATTTTGACCACGATTTTGGTTTTCACCGCATTCTCGCCCCATTATGAACTCGTTCGCTTTATTTTTTGGATTCGTTTTTTTTGTCTTACTGGATTTCTGGAACCGCTCTTGAACCCGGTCGTCGCGGCCATCTCCCCTCTGGGGCTCCGCTCCGCCGACGTAACATGATGAGCTAACCGGACAAACTGGTTGCGGCGGAAAAGCCCTCCACACAGACGTGAGCCACCAGCCGACGGGCGCAAAGAGGAGCGGCGCCCGTAGTGTTCGCTTACAAAAACGAAATATAGCCATACGTACCTCCGGCCACGTAAATCGCGGTCTCCAGAAACGTCTGCGGAGCTACATTTTCAGAATGAGCTTGGGTCGAAGAAAAGGAAAAGAGGATTATCTGAGGATGGTATAAGAGAATAGTGACAGTGATTTTACTTTAAGAGAAAAACTACGAAAGTAGCAAACACATTGCTTTAAACTGGTATTAATTTGTATGGCATGTAGAGCTCTGGGGTCAGGAAGTTTTCACATGATCCTACATACATTTTTTGGGTAAATTAGGGTTATATAGTGGGTTGTTAATTGCAGAACTTCTCTTAAAAAAAAAAAAAAAAAAAAACCTGCAAGTTCTGAAAGCGATCCAGCTTCAGCCAGGTCAGAAAAAGTAACGCAAAAGTAACTCAAAAGTAACATAACGCATTACTTACCATCAAAAGTAATGCAACTAGTTACTTTTTTGGGGAGTAACTCAATATTGTAATACATTACTTTCTAAAGTAGCTTTCTGCAACACCGAAGATGATATATGTGAAACTTTGAGACAGAAAATAGTGATAAAAATATATTATTCAAATCGGATCCACAAAAAAGCCTTTGAGGAAACTCTCAAAAATGACAATTCAAGCCAAACTAAAGCAGTAAATAACATTGGGAGTTGAGTATTAAAAGAGCGTGCTTGTGTTTGTAACAATACTCCAATTGATTGGGCTGAGAGATGGAGACGGTGAGAACAATTAACGGCAACGCTTTGGGGACTGGATGCTTTGTAGCGCTGGATGAATAATGTGGGGCTGATTTTAAACACAGATTGAGCCCGTGCCTTCCTGACCGCTTTGCATAATAAGTGCCATCAGGTTCTCTGGTCATGATTGAACCGCACTGACAAAGCGCTTTATAATGATGGAGAAAACCGCAATTACGAGGCCATGTTAGATTTTTAGCATGATGATAACATTGTGGTTTCGTCAGGATTTTGTCGGATTTGAACAAACCCCTGACCTCAAGAATACAACTTCAGCATGAAACTTATGAATGATCCCTTACATAAAATCTCATTGTAGTGATGATGTAAACCTTCAAATCATTTTAGGAGTGGCATAGCATGCAGTTTCTAGAGTTTTTGTCAATATAGGCAGTAGAGGTGTGAACCTATACTGGTCTCACGGTTTGGTTCGGTTACGATTACGATTATCATGCATTCGGCTCAATTTGATATCTCGGTGCATCACGGTGCATTGACGATGCTTTCCATACACAGTGTTATATTTTAGGGGGGAGGCTATAACAAGCTGTCGGTATAAACACACAGACACACAGCACCACACTGTCTCTCATTCACACACATACACAAACACAAACAGCACCAAACACACACACACACACACACTTAAGCCCTCGCAACAGGGAGAGCTCGCGCTGAGCGGAGCAGAAAAATGAAAAAAAGAGGCACTTTTCCGACGGTCCCTTACTGAGAGCTCCTCTGAGCGCGAGCTCTCCCGGCTTAACACATATTGCGAGGGCTTAAACGGAGCAGTGCTCGTAATATCGAGCGAAAAAGATAAGAAAAAGACAGCTGTGAAACATAACCAGCTTTGTCTTTGTGTAGGAAACACACTTTAGATCTTTTTAGGGTAAGAGGTTTTTGAGTTATTGACGTCTATAACTGAATGTGTGTCTGGAAAATCAAAAACAAAACCAACCTAACCGTGCTCATTTCTGGCGCCCCCCTGGATATACAGCGCCCTTAGCATTTGCCCATGGTGCCTATGCCACGGGCCGGCCCTGAGTTGCCTGAGTGTTGTAAATACCGGCGCTCACCTCCTTCGCGACAGAGCGCATAGGAGATAAATGACGTCAGTACATAATAACCGGTTATGATTATTACTGAACCAATTCCGAATTGTCCGCGTCTGCATCGCGGTGCACAGAAGAAACAATTAATTTTGACACCCCTAATAGGCAGTATAGTATTGTTCAAACTTTAATAGCAGACGGCTGCTTCACACTCGGGGCTGTTTATGCTGATGAGGAATAAATCGTAACTAATTAGCGGGACTTTCCCCCTTTGGTGACACATAAAAAAGGAAAATGTCAATCAAAGTGTTTCTGCTGACTGTTTTTATCAAGTGTGATTATAAAAAATAAAATAGCTAGCACATTTTTACCATTAGAGTTTGGCTTTACACTTTTATTGCACAACTGTGTTTAAACCTCTTCAGTGTTTCCTCTAGTATTTTTTCCAGCTGTGGCGGCAGACTCTGTTGGGCATTTTACACAGATCTACCACTACATGTGGCGTTATTTCATTGACAAATGTCGTGGGCGCAGAATTCAGTCGAGATCGCATTCATGTAAAAGCCTACGAGCATGTCAATCTCTACTTGTGCGCCAATTTCCTCTGTTCGTCCACAAAGCTTCTTGCGCATCCTCAAATATACGCTGCACAAGTGCAGATTTTCTTGCGCGCCCTCAAATAAACGTGGCTGAAGTGTGATTTAGTGCGTTTATGTACCGAGTATGTCTCCAACATTTGCTAGGAATATTTATAAATGTCTCCGATAGACTTGCGGAGCGGACCGCGGCATTAATGCGTCCTGAAGTAAAGTGAAACGGCTATAACTCCAGCAAGATAAAGTCATTATATGCAGAGCCACAGACCTTTATCTATAAATAAAGTATAATTATGGAAACTGTGTTCATCATAACTGAAAGCTACGCCGTGTTTGCTGGTCTCACGCATCACGCACCTGTCAGTCTGTCTGTCAGCACGTCACCTTGAAGGGTTAAACAGAACGCACAGCACTACCACGGTCACAGAAAAGTTTGCGCTGTTAAAATTCACCTACCTTTTCATACGTTTTCGGTGCGATTTTTAACCTGCTATTTAAAAAAACAATGAAATATTTTGAATAAGAAGCTGTAATGTAGCCGTGGCGGGAGGAATTTTGGTGTGGCGCCCCGCCACGGAAAAATGAATGTAGCGGAAACCATGCTCTTAAACCTCCTGAATAATAGGTCTCCTTTAATTTAAGATAACGCTATTTAAATTCAGGGTAGTTCATGTTAACTCACTGTGCATTAAATGTAAACATGCAGAAGTTGAATTTTTGAATTAATAACTTGAATTAATGTGTTGTGGTTACATTATATCTGCTGTAATAAAACAACATGTTTAGTAATATAAAAAAATAATCCAATACTGTACTATGTTCAACAAAAAAAAAATTATATATACAGCATATACAGTTGAAGTCAGAATTATTAGCCCCCTTTAATTTTTTTTTTTTCTTTTTTAAATATTTCCTAAATGATGTTTAACAGAGCAGGGAAATTTTCGCAGTATGTCTGATAATATTTTTTCTTCTGGAGAAAGTCTTTTTTTGTTTTATTTCAGCTAGAATAAAAGCAGCTTTTAATTTTTTAAACACCATTTTAGGGACAATTACTAGCCCCTTTAAGCTATTTTTTTTCTTCGATAGTCTACAGAATAAACCATCATTATACAATAACTTGCCTAATTACCCTAACCTGCCTAGTTAAACTAATTAACCTAGTTAAGCCTTTAAATGTCACTTTGGGCTATAAAGAAGTGTCTTGAATAATATCTAGTAAAATATTATTTGCAGTCATGATGGGAAAGGTAAAATAAATCCATTATTAGAAATGAGTTATTAAAACTATTATGTTTAGAAATGTGTTGAAAAAAATCAGCTCTCTGTTAACCAGAACAAATTAAACAGAATTAAACAGAAGAATTAAACAAGCAGTCTAATAATTCAGGGGGGCTAATAATTCTGACTTCAACTGTAAATGAAGAGTTCAGATGCAAAACCCTCTTTTATCCATCAGACCTCTTTTCTTGTAAACGAGCATTTTCTACCAGGCTCCTATTGATTAGGTTCAGAAGTTTCATTTTAAATGTAATGATAAGGTTATTAGCTAGTAAATAAAATAGCTTTTTTTCATAAATGTCACTCTAGACATTTCTTTGGTTTTTAACAAGATAGATTTTCTGGTAACACTTTACAGTAAGGTTCATTATTAATGCGTTTACTAACATGAACTAATCATGAACAACACATGTACAGCATTTGTTAATCATAATTGAATATTTACTAATGCATTATTAACATTCAAGTCCATGCTTGTTAACATTAGTTAATGCACCATGAGTTAACATGAACTAACAATGAACTACTGTATTTTCATTAACTAACGTTTACTAACATGAACAAGTACAGTAGTAAATGTATTGTTCATTGTTTGTTTATGTTAGTAAATGCATTAACACTAACTAATGAACCTTATTGTAAAGTGTGACCGATTTTCTTTTGCATCAAAACCAGCTAAATCCACTTGTGCTTTTTTTTTTTTTGCAAAAACCTCTTTTATTTAAAATATTTGTTTATATTTATATATAATATAAATTGTATATTCATATACAGTATGTTTAAATATATTTATTTTGCATATTTTTGTCAAATCAAATCACATATAATCAATTTTCATTTTGACTTGTTTTTTTGGCATCGCTTAGACATCAAGGTTATATAGCTGGGTTTTAAAGTTTTAGTTTTCATTCTTCTCTTTATTTTGTACTTTTGCATCGCAAGAAAATACTCAGTTCTGTAGCTGATTGCGATGAAACAGTTTTGCCTGTTTAAAATAAAACAAAAAGGCAAGCACTTGGGATTTGTTGCTTATTTCTGTTGTACCAAACCCCTATCAAACCTGACCCGAAAACCGAAACATGACTTCTGTGTACCAATACACCCCTAATATCTACATATATTATAATATCTGCACTGAGCATAGCAAAAGTCAAGCAGTCAGACAGCATTAGACATCTGTACTCTTCCTGGCTGCTGAATCTGAATATTCTCTTTCAATATCGTGAGTGAGAAAAGTTACCGCTATTTGTCAGAGCTCTTGCGTG
Source organism: Danio rerio (assembly GCF_052040795.2). NCBI lineage: Eukaryota > Metazoa > Chordata > Actinopteri > Cypriniformes > Danionidae > Danio > Danio rerio. The sequence continues at coordinate 77,360,406 of NC_141027.1, forward strand.
GGCTTCAACCTTGACGCAGAAGGGGGGCTGACGCCGGTGCAGATGGGCCTTTTATTTTGTTGTTGTTGTTGTTGTTATTGTGCCTGTCTCCCCATCTCAGCTGAGGCCAGTTAAATTAGCAGAAGAATAAATTACATCAATTGCGAGCAGAGTAGAAACAGCTGGGGCTGGAGAACAATGAAACCCGGGACAGACATACAAACAAGGGGTCCATAAAAAGCGAGCTCCCTATAGCTTTTTTATTAAGCAAGGCATGAAAATCATCCAATCAGCAGACTTCCAAGATTTTTCTTCTTCCGTCAAGTACGGAGCCAGATCAGTCTCAAAAATAAAACATTTACTAATTAAAATTTAAATTCATACATAATTCACATTTATGAAATTGAATTCGTAAATTCAAAATGCAATTCGTAAATACACAATTTGTAACTTCAGAATATTTTTCATAAATACATAAATCCAATTCATAAATTCAAAACACAATTCAGAAATTCACAAATCCAGTTTGTAAATTCAGAACACCATTCGTGAATACGCAAATTAAATTTTTTTATTCAAATCACCAAATTCACAAATCCAATTCGTAAATTCAAAAAATGCAATTCATAAATAAAAAACAAAATTCATAAATTCAGAACACAATTCGCAAATATGCAAATCAAATTTGTAAATACACAAATCCAATTTAGATATTCAAACACCAATCATATATTCGCAAATCCAATTCATAAATTCAAAACACAATTCGTAAATACACAAATTTAATTAATAAATACACAAATCCAATTCATAAATTCAAACACCAATCATATATTCGCAAATCCAATTAAAAAATTCAAAACATAGTTCATAAATACGCATATCCATTTTGTAAATTCAAAACACAATTCATCAATTCAGGGGTCCGTTCTTCGTACCTCGCTTAAATGATCTAAGATGATTTGGCAGATCCTGAATCTTTTAATCTTGATAACTGATCTCTCGCTTATTTGGTTCTTCAAACAAGTTCGCGAATCAGATTAGAATGTCTGGATGAACTGATCTGAGATCGCTGCGTTTGTTGTTAAGGACAGATCTATCGATCCTCGAAATCATGATCAGCAATGCAACGATTGGCTGACGGCACAGCAGCGTAATGACATCATCTGATTAATATTCAATTATCCATGTGAGCAAAATTACATCAAATTAGCAGTAAACGGCTTGTTAAATAAGACACGCAGTAACTTCACATTTGTTGTGAGCTGCAGGCTTTACACTTTCATTTGTCAAGACAAGAGTATTCATCATGTATTTCAATGCAAATCAGTGTATTTAGTTCTACATTTAGAAAAGATTTTCTTTATTATAGTACAGTTTTTTAATCGGTGTAAAGAATAACTGGTTGTTTCCAAAAGCATTTTGATATTGGTAAAGGCGTCTGCAACTTTTGTGAAGCATCAAATCACTGGCATATTAACTGTCAAAACATGTTTATGACTGCATAAATGTATTATTGCTTTTAAAAAAAAGTCACATATTGTGCATTTCTATTATACACAATTTGTACTAAAGCGATCTAAAAAGTTCATATCAATAAGTTTTCTCTTTGCACCACCAGGTGGCAGTCTTTGTACTTTCATTTCGAGGGTGCAGATTGCATACGTTTTATTAATATGTAAAACTTTATTTATTTTATTAATGACTATAACTTTAAATATATAGTTAAAAACTACTATTTTCCCAAGTGTATATAACTTTTACTGTAAGAAAATATCAGAACTCGGTACTTTCTGTATTATCTTTGCTTGAACTGAGCCGATCTAATCCTGTTTATATGATTTGAACCTGCTCCCGATCAGGTTTGACCTAGCAGATCTGTTGCCATGACAACAACTCTCGGATCAGCTTTGAAGAACGAAACGATCCTGGATCGTGTCAAATCGTCAATATCCAAATCCAGCTAACTGAGTAATCCACGTTTGAAGAACTGACCCCAGAACACAATTCGTAAATACACAAATCTAATTCGTAAGTTCAAAACACAATTCATGAATTCAGAACACAATTCATAAATACGCAAATCTAATTCGTAAATACACAAATCCAATTCATAAATTCTGACACCAATCATATATTTGCAAATCCGATTCAGAAATTCAAAACACAGTTTGTAAATACGCATATCCAATTCGTAAATACACAAATCCAATTCGTAATTTGAAAACACAATTCATGAATTCAGAACACAATTCTTAAATACGCAAATCCAATTCATTAATGCACAAATCCAATTTTTAAATTCAAAACACCAATCATATATTTGCAAATCCAATTCATAAATTTAAAACACAATTTATGAATTCAGAACACAATTCGTAAAAACGCAAATCTAATTCATAAATACACAAATCCAATTCATAAATTCAAAACACAGTTCGTAAATACGCAAATCCAATTCTTAAATTCAAAACACAGTTCGTAAATACGCATATCGATTTCGTAAATACACGAATCCAATTTGTAAATTCAAAACACAATTTATGAATTTAGAACACAATTCGTAAATACAAAACACAGTTCGTAAATATGCAAATCCAATTCTTAAATTCAAAACACAGTTCGTAAATATGCAAATCCAATTCTTAAATTCAAAACACAGTTCTTAAATATGCAAATCCAATTCGTAAATGCAAAGCAAATTCATAAATGTACACAACTTGTTTGGGGAAATATTTATGACCATGTTTTGAAATTATTATTTAAATTTGTATGTTTATGTATTGTGCTTCAAATTTACGAACTGAATGTTGCGAATTGTGCTGTCCATGTAAGAGTTTTATTTTTGCGAATGTATTATTTTTGAGACTGATCTGGCTCCATACTCAAGGCCTCACCTGAACAGAAGATACACGTAGCCTCTTGTGTTTCTGCGAAAGAACAGGTTGGATGGGAACAGAGCATCCTGACAAAAATGAGACCCCCTCGATCACACACACATACCCAAAAGTGTTAGCGCAGGTGTGTGTTTAATAACCGGCTTGTTAAGTTCACACCTGTGCTTTATCCCACGCACCAAAACCAGACGCCGCTCTCCTCTCGCTGTCTGCTGGTGCTGGATTTCTGCCATCCTTATACTCTTTCCATTTTGTGTCTTTAAATCAGCAGGTGTCATTGTGTGTGTGTGTGAGTGTGTAGAGGTTTTGTTGGTTTTTATAATGGCATGGACTGAATACACTGTAAAGAATGCTGGGTTCCACATAGTCCATTTTTGTCGGGACAACATGAAGTAAAAAAAGTTGATTTATTAGTTTTTACCAATTTAAGTGGATTGAACATAAAATAATTAAGTTGTCCACACAAAAAAAAACTCAAGAATTGTGTTGTTTCAGCTCAATAATTTTGAACAAATTGTAAATATACTTAAGAATTTTGAGTGTACGACCTAGGTATTACAAGGGTGAGGTGGTTTATGAGGACATATTATGTCCTCATTATTCAAAAACTGTTAATAAATCATCCTTAATGGGATCTTTTCACATTCAAAATATGCAATGTTTTATGTGAGGGTTCGGTTTAGGGGTAGGGTAAGGGTAAGTCCATATAATAAGAGTTAATGACATATTAAAAAGTAATCAAATTCATTATGACTATGGAGAGTCCCCATGTCAACACATCTCATTCTGAAAACATAGTCCCGCTGATGTTTCTGGAGAATGCAAATTATGTAGCCAGAGCCAGCTGCATTTAATTTTTAAAGCGAACGCTACAGGCTCCGTTCCTTTTAGCGCTTAGGGCTTTCCTGCCACAACCAGTCTATCCATTTAGGTCATTGTGTACGTCGGTGGACTTAAGACGCAGAGAGTAGTTGACCACGTAGACGACGACCGGGTTCGAATCCGGGGAAGAGCGGTTCCAGAAATAGTAAGCAAAACAAAAACAGAATCCAAAAAATAAAGTGAACAAGTTCATAACAGGGTGAAAATGTGGTAAAATCCGAAAACGTGGTAAAAATCAGACGAGGGCTTTTTTTTATTTGACGGCTTTTGTAAACTGTTGGTTGGGTTTAGAGAAGGAAGCAGGTGGGCGGGTCAATCGGGAAAATTGGTTGGGTTTAGTGAAGGAGTCGATTGGCCGGTCGAACAGTCAATCATTCAGTCAGTCAGTCGTTCGACAGTGACCTCTGGTGGGTTTACGCGAGAACAGTGCGTTTATTTTATTCTCTCATTATTGTTTTCCCGTTTCCATCAGGCCGTCTGCTCTCTTTTGCTCGGTGGTGCTGTGATTCCTGCTCTTTTTTTGTTATTATTATTTTACATTCAGACCATTTGGATGCTGTTTATTTTGGTGTTTTATGCTATCATAAGCCCTGTTTTTTACTCACAGTTTTTCGCAAGTCTCTTCAGGCAAAGTCGAATAGTATTCAGCACATTTCTTTAAGTTTTAGCATTGCTCATTTCTCCACCTTTAGCTTGATTTTATTTTATTTATTTTTTTCATTTAGGACACATCACTTACTGATACAGTTGAAGTTCAAATTATTAGCCCTCCCTGTGATTTTTTTTAAATTATTATTATTATTTTTTTTATATTTCTCAAGTGCTGTTTAACAGAGC
>NC_141027.1:77370000-77430000 GCF_052040795.2 Danio rerio
TATTAGAAATAAGTTATTAAAACTAAAATTTTTAGAAATGTGTTGAAAAAAATCTTCTCTCTGTTAAATAGAAATTAAGGAAAAATATATATAAATAATTCAGGGGGTTTAATAATTCTGACTTCAACTGTAAACCTGAGGGGATGTTTATGTGGCACAACTAAAATTAATTTAGGTAGTATATTGTATAGAATATGCCTCTTTCAAAAGAGAGAAACACTGCATCAAATCAAAAACTTTTTTTTATTATGTGTAAAATAACCAGCCTGATCTCACGAGGAAACGTTAATTTTTTACGTTTTGTCAGTTTAGAGGGTATATTTATATGAGTTCACATTTTTAAAAGGAGGCTTAACACCAAACTCGATCTCTAAACCCAACCATAATTGGGGGTTTAGCAAATTGTACTAAAATCTACAAATAAGATAATACAAATTCAGACGAATTACCCATGAAATCAAATAGTTATGAATAAGTGATAGAGAGATAGCATTGGAAATAATTCTTATGTGGCGTTCACATCAGACGCGGCTTCCGCAAATAAACGGTGCTATTTACACATAAATAGACACCTGAAAATTTCGAATTTACTTGCACGTGAAATTTACTTCACAGTAGATGCGAATTCACATCATGGGCGGGGCTTCTGTCTGCCTGGTGACTCTAGTTTCATTGCTGAACGGCTTACATGGATTTTATTGAGAGAGTCGCTGTGCTTTGTGTGCTTTAGGAAGGCTGAAAAACAGCGTATATTCGTTCAGCACCATGTCTGAGTCCACTAGATCCTTTCAGAGGTGCACCCAGCTCTAGGAGATCTTCAACTCCTCCAGAAACTATACCTGGATGATGGAAGCTTTCAGGGGTGCTTTCGACTGAGCTGAGCCCAGTTTAATCAGCTGTTGTCTCGTGTCTGCAGCAGGATTTTCCCTCAGGACACCAACATCAAGCGCTACATAATCACGCCCCTACAAGAGAAAGCTCCTGATTGGTTAACGTGGCGCAAATAAAGTTCAGATTTTTCAACTTGAGCGAATCGCATCTGTTTGCATCTTTGCATTGACTTAATATGTAAATCACTCGCGCTTGACGCTTCATTCACGTCTGGTGTGAACGCACCAGTAGATGTCCCAAGAATCTGCCTCCAAAGTTTATACTCAAAAAACCTCACAGGTCATTTTATGTATCTCTGTGTAAATGCCATCGTTGGCTTCCACATTGACTAAAGCACCAATTGGTCAAAGTAAATGTGAAATGAACTGAAGCTACCTTTAAACGGCTTCAGCATCCATAAATGCGATTTGTTTTCTAAATGCAGTGACATTCAGACATGTCCACGTCCAGATATGTTTTGGGGTCAGTGCACTTAAAACAGTGCAAGGCCTTTATTCTTTCTCTCTAATGCTCTCTCTCTCTCTCTTTTTGGTCTCTCCTGCATTTTTTTATGCCCGACTCGGAGTCTCCACAGTCGCTATCCATCCATTATGTCCTCCCCTCTTTAATTTGGTTGGCAAATTTAATTTACAAATGAATACCTTGCCTTTCTAATGGCCCATCGGGAAAGATAAATACACTTTTGTATGGAGAGTGTTTGATCACGTTTTCTTCCTCTCTGACGCTGGCTGGAGCCGACAGCAGGAAGAGAATGAGCACTTGAAATGATACAGCATGCGCGGCTAATGTGGCGTCTTGATTGAGCAGTTTGCTGCACAAATGTATGCTGTAACGTTGCCAGATTAATTTAACTCCGTATTACTGCCGGAGTCGGAGCTGAGCACTGAATACTTTTAATAGTGTATGCATGCAAAGTGGATGTTGGGATTCCAAACATGCTGTAGTGTTTGCGTCAACATTAAATTACGTTTTTTTTTGTTTTTGTTTTTTGTTTTTACTAACTTGCTTAAAGGGAGAGTTCGCCCAAAAATAAAAATTACTCACTATTTATTTGGCCTCAAGTGGTTATAAACCTTGATGAGTTTCTTTACTACTGAACACTAATTCAAAATTGAGTTCATTTGACGGCGAAGCAGTGGCGCAGTAGGTAGTGCTGTCGCCTCACAGCAAGAAGGTTGCTGATTCGAGCCTCGGTTCAGTTGGCATTTCTGTGTGGAGTTTGCATGTTCTCCCTGCGTTCGCATGGTTTCCTACGGGTGCTCCGGTTTCCCCCACAGTCCAAAGACATGCGGTACAGGTGAATTGGGTAGGCTAAATTGTCCGTAGTGTATGAGTGTGTGTGTGAATGTGTGTGTGGATGTTTCCCAGAGATGGGTTGCAGCTGGAAGGGCATGCACTGCGTAAAAACTAGCTGGATAAGTTGGTGGTTCATTCCGCTGTGGCGACCCCGGATTAAAAAAGGGACTAGAAAAATGGATTAAATTGTTGTTACGTTTCTTTGTTGTTTCTTGTTGATCGTTTTTTAAATGTACTGGCAATTTCTGGGTGAAAACTGCTTTAAAGTAGTCACAAAAAAATTACTTATAAAAAGTATGGGTACAAAGATTTTTAAAGTCAAAAATCATTAGAATAGTAAGTAAATAATATTCAATAATAAATTTTCCTTTGCCTTAGTTCATTATTTATCAGGAGTTGCCACAGCGGAATGAACCGCCAACTATTCCAGCATATGTATTACATGGCGGATGCCCTTCTAGCTGCAACCCAGTACTGAAACCGCCTTTCCACTGCACACAACATTTGGACACGACTGTCTGAATACGCCCCCTTGTGGCAGTCGCACAGAATTTTTAGTTCTGACGTGCACCATGGAAGAGAAGCTGTTCTCGCAGTGTCCAAAAAAAAGGAGTGCAAAAGCAAGAGCTATTATTCTCTGTGCGTTTACCATGGTTGAATGAATGAATGAATACTAGAAACTCATAGAGGGCTAAAAATATTGGGGGGAATGAGGAGACAATATTAAAAATATATATTTTTTTTTTATTACTTACATTTATAAGCATAAGTGTTTTTTGTTAATATAGACTTTTTCTAATTCAAAAAATAACCAAATAAAACTCCTATTTCTCATCTCGCCCGCACAGACCTGCTACAACACTGGAATGTATCACATCCGGTCAGCCGGTCGCATACGGTTTAGTCACAGGAGTTCAAATATTTCATTGAATCCGCAGCTCAAATCGGATCCGAATTTTCCGCATACGGAGATGATCGGAAGTCCACGCAGCTCCCGGACTACTCTCCATTGGAAATGAATGACTTCCGGTCTGTCGCTTGTTGTGTGCAGTGGAAAGGGGGCTTTGAGAAACGCCTGTACACCCTCACATTCACACACACACACTCTTACACTATGGCCTATGTTGTTTACCCAATTCACCTATAGCACATGTCTTTGGACTGTGGGGGAAACAAGGAATCCCACGCCAAAATGGTGAGAACATGCAAACTCCACACAGAAACGCCAACTGGCCCAGCTGGGACTCAAACCAGTGACCTTCTTGCTGTAAGACGACAGTGCTAACCACTGAGCCACCATGCCGCCCAGTAAATAACATGCTACATAAAATTATTTAGTACATTTTTTTACTTTAAATATTAAAAAATGTGACTTTCGATTAATACTATACATTGCTAGGAACTTAATTTAGATTTAAAACCTAGGCAAGAATACCCAACACAATCTCACTGCAATTCGTAACTTTTTTTTCATTTAGTGGCTAATTCGTATGAATTCGTGCGATCTAATTCGTACAATTTAGTACGATTTGCTCATCAACCGATGACGGTTGGGTTTAGGGGTGGGGTTAGGTGCCACGCCTCCTTTTTAAAATCGTACAAATTCGTACAACTGAACTGGTATGAATTCGTACGAATTAGCAACTAAACTGGCAAATCGTAAAATACTTACGTTTTCTCGTGAGATCAAGTTAGAATGCCACATCACTCACTTGAGTTTACTCATAATTTGCTTGAGTTTTATTTTTTGAACTTGTGGCATAGATGCGGATGAGGAGAATTATGCGTTTTTGCCGCCAACGCATCATTGCAGAGAGCGTCATTCATGTCACACGGCAAAATTCTCCACTATTTGAGCGTTTGCATTGACTTTGTATGTAACTGACTTACTTAATATTTCTGTGTATGGTGTGAACAGGCATTATGACTAGTTTTGTGGTCACAATTATCATGGTAAAAATATTAGCAAAAATGTAAATGTTTTATCCAAGATATTGTGACAAATGATAAATTCACACACAGCGGGGAAAATAAGTATCAAACATGTCACCGTTTTCTTAGAAACTATATTTCTAAAGGTGCGGTTGACTTGAGATTACCCCTGGATGTTTGTAAGAATCAAAGAAATCCATATATGCAAAGAAAACAAATCTAATTAGTTTACAAATTAAGTTATGCATAAAATGAAATGACGCTGGGAAAAAGTAATAAACACATGAAGAAAGAGAGGTGTAGAAAGGCAGGGAAAGCCCAGACAGCATCTGAAATCTCTCAGTAGTTCTTAAGCAACCCTCTGCCCTTCAAGATCAGCTGCTTCAGTCCAACATCTACATTAGCAGGAGGATGAAGATGAAAGCAGGGTGGACATTTCAGCAAGACAATGATCCAAAACACAGCCAAGGAGACTCTTAAATGCTTTAGAGAAAGACAGTCAAGCTGTAGAATGGCCTAGCCTATTGATGAAGATCATATTTGATGGATGAGACCCACAGAACCATCAAAATTTACACTCTGTTGAAGTCTGTGAGAAACTCACACCTGAGCAAGACATGTGACTTCATTCTCCATATGAGAGGCATCTTGGAGCATTGGAGATATTTGAGAGATGTGTTGATGTTATGAGCATTCGCTCTGATGAGCCACTTCACTCCAAAGGCTCCATCGAGCACAATAGAGGCAAATGAGAAAGTGTAGAACAATAAAAAGGCTTTCATTTAAGAGCATTAGATTATCAGAAAGAGGAGGGAGAATCTTCACAGGAGTAATCAAGCCTTGATGAAATAAAGGAATGCGTTAAGCCCTCATAGAGTCACTGTGATGGCCACAAGTATACACGACGCCACACAAAACCCCAGAGTATTAGCATTCTCATTTCAACATGTCTTAAAGGCTGGCAAAACATGCAAATTGGTTGAAATGGATGACAAAGCTGGCCATAGAGATTTCTGGAGTGCTTTTCTGTGCCTCTAGGGGCTCATTGAAAAGTTGTTTTTAAATTCTGTCTATGGTGTGTTTTAATGTCTGTTTTTCTCTTAGGAAAGTATCTCTGTTGAGAAAATGAAACCAGTTACACCCTCTCTTGAAGTTTCTATGTGTAGTTTATGCTCCGCCCCTGTCTTTTATTGATTGGATGAACCACAAAACACAGATTTTAAAAACTCAATTTTATGACGGCAAATTTAGATGTATTTATTACAATAAATATTAAATGTATACTAATAACTGATCCTACCTTAGAATTAAATTGACCTATTATAAAAAGAAATCACGTTGAGGGGTTTAAACAGTTGTGTGGCAAAAGTCTATGAATATAACCAGCTTGTAATGGTAAAAAAAATAATAATTTATTTTTTATAATCACACTTAATAAAGACTGCAGAAACTCTTTGATTGACATTCTCCCTTTGTACGTGTCATCAGTGGGGGGAAAGCTCCGCCCACTGGTGACCATCCCTCTCTCATTAGAATGCCGACTATGCCTACACATAGGCATTTGTAGCTCCGCCCTCTTCTGAAAAGAGCACAAAATCACTTGAATTCAAAGCGACAGTCACCAAAATTAGGATCAAAGCCTAAAAGGGGCAAAGAGTTATAATAGATTTTTTGTGTGGCAATTTGAGCTGAAACTTACACATACACACTCTAGGGACATCAGAGACTTTTTTGACATCTTAATAATAATAGGTCCCCCTTTAAAGTTGGGTTTAAATATGACATAAAAAAAGGGAATATACCTAAAATAGCCAAAAACTGAAGTCAGGGTTCATCTGGCCATGGAAAACCTGGAAAAGTCATGGAATTTCGACATGGCATTTTTTAGGCTTGGAAAGGTTTTGGAAAAACAGAAAAACCCACAAGGTTTTGGAAAAGTCATGGAAATTAGAGTTCGGCATTTAGCAGGGTGAGGTCACACTAGAGCTTGTGCTTGCAAAATGATGTCATATGGCACTGCAAAAAGGGGCGTGGTTAAACAATATGATGAGACATTAAGAAAAGTGAGCGATTGCTCCATATTTAAAATTTCTTATTTTAAATGATCCTCTATTGGTCTCACGCAGGCGATGCAGTAGGTAGTGCTGTCTCGTCACAGCAAGAAGGTTGCTGGTTTGAGCCTTGACTGGGTCAGTTGGCATTTCTGTGTGGAGTTTGCATGTTCTCCCTGCGTTCGCATGGGTTTCCTCCAGGTGCTCCGGTTTCCCCCACAGTCCAAAGACATGCGGTACAGGTGAATTGGGTTGGCTAAATTGTCCGTCGTGTAAGAGTGTGAATGATTGTATAGGTGTTTCCCAGAGATAGGTTGCGGCTGACAGGCATCCGCTGAAATTGACTAGGAAGTCCTAGAAAAGGCATGGAACTTTTGTAGTAAAAATGTGTATGAACCCTGAGAAATATGCTTATCACAACTGGCATTCTGCACACAGTCGAACGGCGACAAACGAAAGTCAAGGGCATCGGCCTGAGAGAATCACGCCGTTCTATCTAATCTGACCATGCATCTTTCCATCTGAGCTGTGTCACTGATGGAGGCTCGATTCCATTAGAAAGCTTGTGAAATTTAATTTCCACCCTTTTGCCGAGGACACTGTTGATTTGGCTGTTTTCAGACAATCTAGAGCATCTGTTTAGAGAGGGACGCAAAGACACGCTGGAAATCAGAAACGCAAAATAGGCGCTACTGATCTACATACAGTTGAAGTCAACATTATTCACACTCCTGTGAGTTTTTTTTTTTTTTCTTTTTTAAATATTTACCAAATTATGTGTAACAGAAGGGTGGCGCAGTGGGTAGCACGATCGCCTCACAGCAAGAAGGGTCGCTGGTTCGAGTCTAGGCTGGGTCAGTGGGCATTTCTGTGTAGAGTTTGCATGTTCTCCCCATGTTGGCGAGGGTTTCTTCCGGGTGCTCCAGTTTCTCCCACAGCCCAAAGACATGCGGAATGGGGTAATTAGATAAGCTAAATTTAATTAGAATGTATGGGTGTTTCCCAGTGATGGGTTGCAGCTGGAGAGGCATCCGCTGCGTAAAACATATGCTAGATAAGTTGACGGTTCATTCTGCTGTGGTGATCCCTCATTAATAAAGGGACTAACCTGAAAATAAAATAAATTAAGCTGAAAAGAAAATAAATAAATTGCTTTGCTTTGCAAGGCAGGAATTTTTCAGAGTATTACCGATAATATTTTTTCTTCTGCAGAAAGTCTTACTTGTTTTATTTTAGCTAGAGTAATTTTTTAAAACCATTTTAAGGTTAGTATGACCAGCCTCCTTATGCAATATATATTTTTCGACAATCTACAGAACAAACCATTGTAAAGGCTGATTTATACTTTTGCCTGGTGCCACATCGCGCACCTCCACTGACTGCGCGTGCACCTTGCGAAACGGACCAGACTTTTGACGAAAAATGGACGGAACTATGTCTTATCATTAATATCATTCAAGATTTTTTAACTAATTACTTTTTTTATAAATATTTTTTTTTGAATACATTTTTTTTAAACCATTCATGATTTTTTAATCAAATGATGCATCACTTGCTTTAGTTGTATGTCTTGGACAGTTTTACCTATTTAAGTTTATCAAAATATTAATGAGAGGAGAATAGAGGGTTGCTCTACAAATATATATTTTATTATGGCAAGAATAAAAGCAAAAAAAAAAAATATATATATATATATATATATATATATATATATATATATATATATATATATATATATATATATAAATATATATATATATATATATATATATATATATATATATATATATAGATGCGTTTTAGATTTACCCCAATCCACAATTCACACATTAATGTCTGGCTAGTTTCTGTCGTATGCTTATGCTAATAAGGCAATAACGGTCCAACATTCCTGACTATTATCACCAATAAAGCCTAGAAAAAGAGGGCATACTGTAAACTGATATGAAATATTCCTTCCAGTTATCAAGGAAATAATTTGTTCCTTATAGTTTTGTTACTATTAAATTGTTTTAAATTCAAAATTCAACATATAGATTAGTGGTGGAAAACACTCCGCACACACTCAAGCAAACAAGCGGACGCGTCGATTATAAATCAGCATTTATATAATCCGCTTGTTAAGTGGTGACGTGTTTGTGACGTATGTAATACTGTTTCCGGGTCCAAGCCGCCATTCATTTGAGTGGAGAAACCATTCGTTTATGATCACGTTTTATTCCTATCACACATTAAAGTTAATTTTATATAAAATCATAGAGTACACAACAATCTCTGGGCTTGCTGCATAACAAATACCAAAAAATTAACAATTTATAAAAAATGTATCACTTTCTGGCCATCGGATATTAGGCATGGACATATATACTGCGATCGTGATTTTCAAAAGCCTTAAATCGCTTTGTAAACGCTTATTATTACAATTTCATGAGTCTCCCCATTCAGTTGAATAGAGCGCTTGGACCCGGAAGCAGCTTTGCGTGACGTCACTCTTAACAAGCGGATGACTTGCCTAATTACCCTAATTAACCTAATCGAGCCTTAAAATTTCACTTTAAGTTGAATAGTATCTTGAAACATATCTAGTGAAATATTATTTACTGTCATCATGGCAAAGATCAAAATAATCAGTTATTAGAAATGAGTTATTAAAACTGTTATGTTTAGAAATGTGTTGAAAAAACTGAAATTGGTGGAAAAATATACAGGGGGTAAAAATTCAGGAGGGCTAATAATTCTGACTTCACCTGTATATCTCAAGTGTGTTTCAGAAGGGATTTACTTACACCCTTTTTATCACTTTATAGATCAGAAAAAAATACATGAAGTGATCAGATGTAAACAGCCAATATAGATTCATATTGAGAGATTTGGCTTCCAATTGGCTTGATAGCATCACACACCGTTCCTGATGGTTTTTATCACACCCCATAGGTGCTTTACTGGTCTGAGATCTGCGGAGAGGCCATTTGAAGGGTAGTGAACTCCCTGTTATGTTCAAGAAAGTCGTTCGAGATGATTTGAGATTTGTGACATGGCGCGTTGTCCTGCTGGAAGTAGCATTATAAGATGGGCTCGCTGTGGTCATAAAGGGACGCGCACGGCCATCAACAATACGCAGGTAGACTGTGGTGTTTAAACGATGCTCAATTTGTACTGAAGTGCTTAAAGCGTGGCAAGAAAATATCACACCATTACACCACCAGCAGGCTCAACCATTGATACAAGTTCATGTTTTAGTGTTGTTCATGCTAAATTTGGACCCTACCATCTGAATGTTGCAGCAGAAAGGGGGGCTTTTCACAATTGGGGTTTCTCAGTAGATGAAGTAGTCTTAGTTGAGTAAACCTAGAGCTAAGTGAATGGGTAAAGTACAACAAAAATATTGGGGGGCGCAAACTGAATGGGCACTTCTGTTCATTTTTGGGGGGCTTTTTTTATCCAAGAGGTTGAGCCCTATCTGTGCATGTGCCTGGTCCGTACAATACACGGGGTTTCAGGCAGCCACTGCGATCGGATATTATACCAAAGTTGGCAATCCGGGGGTGTTATAGATTGTACCAAAAAGCTAAGTATCGGGGGACATGGATCTGAAGTACTGGAGACTCGCTGGAAGACTTTCCTAAAACTCAACCTTGAGGCACACCAACAATACATATTTAGGATGTCTCCCTTATCAGACCCATTCACAGTCTCTTATACTGTTCTGCTGAGTTGATTGAGGTGTGTTTGATTAGGGAGAGGTTGAAGATGTGTACTGTTGGTGTGCCTTCAGGAACAGAGTTGGGAAACACTGCACTGAATAATCTTTTAATGAGGAGTTTTTAACCCCACGGGTTCGACATCTTTCAGTACACCGCCAAATTATGCAGCATATGTTTTTACACAGCGCATGCCTTTCCAGTTGCAACCCAGTACTGGGAAACACCCATACACACACTCATTCGCGCACACTATGCCCAATTTAGTTGATTCAATTCCCCAATAGCGCATCTCTTTGGACTTTGGGGGAAACCAGACAGGGGAAACCCACGCCAACATTGGGAGAACATGCAAACTCCACACAGAAATGCCAACTGACCCAGCTGGGGCTCAAAACGGTGAACTTCTTGTTGAGAGGCAATTGTGCTACCCACTGCGACACTGTGGTTATTAATATTATTCATTCATTCATTTTCTAGTCGGCTTAGTCCCTTTATTAATCTGGAGTCACCACAGCGGAATGAACCGCCAACTTATCCAGCACATTTTTGCGCAGCGGATGCCCTTTCGCCCACATCTCCGGGAAAGTTATTATTATTATTATTATTATTGTTATTATTTATTTATTTATTGTTTTTATCAAACCTTATTTTGACATAGGGTTAGCATACAATATTAGCATACAAGCCTAACACTAGATTAGCATATATCATTTTCAAGTGTGAGCTCCAAAAATGACAAAGAACATATAAATATTCTATATAAACCATGAAGAACAATGTGAAGATTTCTTGCATGTCAATGCTTCTCCACGAAACCAGCAAAGTCAATAAAGAAACGCAATTTTTAAAAGGGTTTTTTTTTCCCACTTCCAAGTTGTTTGGTGTGTGTGTGTGTTTTTAATTTGTTTTAAGAAATGTCCATGCTTTCTGTTTTTCCTGGTGTATCAACAAGGAGTATCATGAAAAGACTAGAAAGAAGCAGAGAGTGTCGGGCAGTAATGGGGATTTGGGTTGAAGGACAAATTAACAGAGCAATCACGTGTAAAGTGCAAGCCGGGTCAGAGATTTGAGTAGTAATCAAAAGAACACCTGAGGTAATGAAGTGCTGATGTGATGAGTGTGCCGGAGATTAACCAAACTGCCTCTCTGCAGCAGGATCTGCTATTATATCTGTGGATAGTGTTATTGTGTGCAGCTCCTGTGGCAGCTGGACGTTTTTTCTCTTCCTTTTATCATTCTTCACCTCAATCCCACCTTAACTGCCTCTCAGCGCTTTCACTTCATGAGGAATACTTTACCTGACAGTATGTTCACACGTGCAGATCTGTTGTATCCACCGGTTAGATGTGGTATTAGTGCTTAAATAAAGCAAGAAATAAAATACAAGGTAGTATTACAATTATCTATCTAGTAGTCTAGTAGTATCTATCTATCTATCTATCTATCTATCTATCTATCTATCTATCTATCCATCCATCCATAAACCCACCCATCCATCAATCCATCTGTTCACATTTCATCCATCCATCCATTCTTCCATCCATCCATCCATCCATCCATCCATCTGTTCACATTTCATCCATCCATCCATCTGTTCACATTTCCATCCATCCATCCATTCTTCCATCCATCCATCCATCCATCCATCCATCTGTTCACATTTCATCCATCCATCCATCTGTTCACATTTCCATCCATCCATCCATTCTTCCATCCATTCTTCCATCCATTCATCCATCCATCTGTTCACATTTCCATCCATCCATCCATTAATTTGTTCACGTTTCATCCATCCATCCATTCTTCCATCCATTTATCCATCCATCCATTCATCTGTTCACATTTCCTTCCATCCATTTATCCATCTGTTCACATTTCCATCCATCCATCCATTCATTTGTTCACATTTCATTCATCCATCCATCCATTCGTTCTTCCATCCATCCATCCATTCATCTGTTCACATTTCCTTCCATCCATTTATCCATCTGTTCACATTTCCATCCATCTGTCCATTATCCATCCATCTGTTCACATTTCTGTCCATCTTTCCGTCCATCCATCCATCCGTTCACATTTCTGTTCATCCATCCATCTTTTCACATTTCCATCCACATTTTTGTAAATCATCCATCCGTCTGTTCACATTTCCATCGATCATCCACCCATCTCTCCACATTTTCATCCATCCATCTGTTCACATTTCTATCCATCCATTCATCCATCTCCTCACATTTACATCCATCCATTCATCCGTTCACATTTCTGTCCATCCGTCCATCCATCCATCCATTCACATTTCTGTCATTTATCCATCCATTCATCTGTTCACATCAGTCTATCCATCCGTTCTCATCCATCCATCCATTCATTCACATCCATCTGCCATACATGCATCCATCCATCCCTCCATCAGTCTATCCTTCAGTCTTTGAATACATACTGTACAGTAGACAATATATTTTGGTGCATTTAAACAAAACTGTTTTGAAACACCTAACATCATAATAGAAAGAATACTTTTAATATCAAATAAGAAAAATTACAAACTACAGCTAAATTTTATATTTTCATTATATCATTAATATTATATATATATATATATATATATATATATATATATATATACATATATATATATATATATATATATACATATATATATATATATATATATATATATATATATGAAGAAGATAGATATATATATATATATATATATATATATATATATATATATATATATATATATATATATATATATATATATATATGATTTGAAGTATTTTATTACAAATAAAGTCATGGTTAATATTATCACCACCTCTAAAGATGAGCAGGTTATATTTATTCTGCGTTATCTTTCCATTTTTATTCCATTTTTGTTCTATTATTTTATTCGTCAAACCACTACACATTTGTGTAAAATCTCATGCATTTATATATATTTTTGTATGTAAATGCTTATTTCAGGTCTGAAATGATGCCACTTTTTCTCTCTTGCGCAAACAAACATACTCTCATGCAAGCAGAAGACCTGCAGAGAGCAACAAGCAGAAACCGTCCTGCGTTTCACCTTCATTTGTTTCTCCTTACCCATCAGAATACACCAAAACAATACCGTCACCTTGGGCAATGCGCAGCTTTGTAGAACGCAGAACCCAGGGAGTCGAGACGAGTGAACTCTGCCAAGCTGCCGCACTGGGAATACTGCGTTATAGGAGGAAGAACTCTGCAGCGGTGTATTTTAGGACTACAAAACACAGTAAATGACACGAAACGTGACACTGTGAAGCGGTGTGTGAAAGCAGAAGTCTGATGTGGTGCAGGTACGTATCGAAGGGCTTCAGGAATGTTCATGTGAGGAGATAGAGACACACTTTAGTGGTGCGGACAGATGACCGAATCCTGCGAGGAAATCTGTCATCGCCAGCCAATGAGGTGCTGTCGCTTTCCGCGTGACCGTTCAATCTGCTATTTAGGTCTAAGACGAGCCTCTAACACAGATGTACAAAAACCCTATTTTTCCATAGAGGATTAATGCTATACTGTATTATTCACAGTCAGTCAGGCGTGGGTGGACAATTACTCTCGGGATGGAGGAGTTTTTTCAGCATCTGTTTTCATTTGGATTTTAGTTTAGCTTATAAGATGGTGAATTACAGTGTGGATTTGATATGAAGGTAATGACAGGGTGTTTCAGGGCTGAAATCAGTCTGATTTCCAATGTCCTTATATCCAGATGATTACCCATCGCTTAATAGATGCTTTTTAAAGCAGCGCTCAACATGGCCTCCTTCGCTCACCCGTAAAACCTAATAGCAACAGATATTTTTAGTCTTGCAGCAAGCAAGAGATAAACTCCAAATGTGTTCCTTCTGAATAGTTTGTTTCAGTCATCTGCTTCATTCTGCATCAGTACAGCGATTCTTAAATGCAACTTCACTCAACATGCATTTGCTGTTAGTTCACTCTTTGATTTTTGCATCATTACATGGACATGTGCAAGAGAATTGGTTCTCAGTTCATTGAATGCTTAGCTTTGGTTCCATCCACCTATGTTTATGGATATTTTTCACATTAAAAAAGCTGTTTGGTTTGCTTGCAGAAAGGCATTCATTGAGTTAAATGAGTAATACTGAATAAATGTGCATTATAAAGTCATGGGATTTTGCCTCGCAAGATGATGTGATTGGATAAACTGAATAAACAGAGCACTGGTTTCAATCACAATATCGCAAAATGTCGACTTTATTGACCTTATTCTAAAATGCGGAGGTGCGCCTGTTTTTGCGATTGTCTTAGAACTTCCGATTCAGTCGCCTATTGGAGAAATGACTAGGAATAATAAACGGCAGAAAACGGTCAAACTACTTGCTCTACACACAAATGTTTGCATGACTATACAGACCAAGTAGAATAATATAATAAGAGAATATCAAATTGCAACATCAAGCAGCGTAACGAGCAGTTTTTAACGTCACAAAATGAATGGAAGTCATTTTTGAATGAACTTAGTTCAATTCCTCTAGCCACACCCAGGCCTGATTGCTGCCATACCTGTTCGCTATCAATAAATCACTTAAAGAGCCCATATTATACATGAAATAAGGTCATATCTTGGTTGTAAGGGTCTCCAACAACAGTCTAATATGCATGCAAGGTCAAAAAACACTTTCATGGTCTTATAATCTGCATTTATTTTTAGCTAATTATCCCAGCGACTCCCGTATGAATCGTCCAGTGATTCATTTGTTCCCAAACCCCTCCTTAGCGCGGAGCTAATCTGCGCTGATTGGACCGATGACAGTCTGTCGCGATTGGTCGACTGCCTTCAGTCAGAGAGGGAAATGGCCAATAGCTAATCAGCAATTTAAAAAGTAATCACAGTTCATACACGCTCGATAGTGTAGGCGTGGACTTTAGCTGCCACACTATGGCGAGTGGATAGTGCCACGGATAACCGAACGAAGGAGACAGTCGTGTACTCGCCATACCACACACACACAAAAACACACACACACCTCCGGATGACAACGCTCCCGCTTCAGCCCGCACCCGCCAGGTTTTAGCCTGAGAACCCGCTCCGTTTTCTGCCCGCCGCGCCCGGTCCCGCTAGAGCGGAGAACACAACCAAATATCACCCAGTATACAGTCCAGACAGCCAAGCTGTCTGTATAAAAACACACACACAGCACAAAGTACACAAAGCTCGTTCGTTCGTTCGCTCTCTCTCTCTCTCTCTCTCTCTCCCCGCGCCAGATTTCTGCGGCGCGGGAATACATTTCCGAATAAATCGCGGGAGCAGAACTCTAGCACGGAGCTCCATAAACAAACAGCACGCGTCGCGTTTTTAACGTGACTTTGCACGAGATAAGATAATATATCCAGTTAACCTGATACAGTACACGCGGTTACAAGTAACAAATCACAACTAAATACATTTGCAAGCTAGAGTAAACGAGGCAACAACTTTAACCGCACGTACTTACACTTGAGAAATGTAGGAAGAAACCCATCCTGACGTCCATCAGTTACTCTTTACTGATCCTTCCTTTAACAAACTCAGATGAAGTATTCTTTGTAGCATGTAGCTTCCAGAAGTTTCCAACTGCTTGGTTATAATGCTGATGTTTCATCTTTGGGTAGAGACTCAATATATCCATCTGCAGTGTGACTTCAATCGACCGGCATGTTTGTGTGCGTGTGTTTGTGGGTGTGCGTGTGTTTGTGGGTGTGTGTGTGTCTGGGTTACTGCGTCAGAGGGCGGGGCCTCAGGTTTGAAATCTCCCGGGTTTGCGCGTGCACGTGAAAAACTTTGTTTCGTTCGTACGTCATGGCGAAACACCTAATGAGTCGGTATCAAGGCGACTCGTTTGAAGCACTATGATTCGACTCTTTTATAGATGAATCAACAGTTTTAAACACTGTACTCTTACAGATTTAAGCCTTAGCTGGATACTTCACTTCACTTAGAGCTGTGTTACACACTACATGGAGGGGAATTTTCAAAAACCCATAATATGGGCTCTTTAAACATGACCTGCCTGACACAGTGAAGTAGACCAAAAGATCCTCAAAAACTAGACACTATGTCAGGATCCAAAGAAATTCAAAAACAAACGAGAAAGAAAATTATTTAGATTTACCATTTCTTAGTCATTTTTTTTCTTTCAATTGAGTAATTGAAAACACAATCAATCAGTTTGTTCACATACTGTATATCATAGCCAGTCAATACCTCATACATCCAATCATGGTCATTATCATAACATTTAACTAGTCTAAATGTCAAAGTGCCACAAGACCACAGCAAGCGCACCATCTAATTCAGTCAATGCTAACATCACTGGCAGCGAAATCAATTTATCTTTACACTTCTGCAGCAGTTTGCGAGATCATCCCATGAAGACATCAGCGGTTGCAGGAACAAAAGGGTTCGTGTTCAAGGGCTGAAATCCATTAGCATAATTTATGGTGCACTTGTGGATCATTAGGGGAGCTTCAGTCGTGCTGCGAGATGGATGTTTTCCAGCACCCGGCCGCTCTAGGAACTTAAGTGGCACCCCTATGCAATCAATGGGATACCTGCATACCCTTGACTCAAACGCGCGGCTAAACAAACCTCTAATATCGGCACCAACCTGCCGGTCCTGTTTCTTTTAACCCAGGCCAATGCGGTTCAAGTATTAGAAGAAAGTAATTAAAATGGTGGCAGCTGAAAACTTATTATGCTCGGGTGAAAGAGGAGCTGCCTATACGTTGAGCAAGGGATCGTTCAAAAAGTTATCTTTAATCCTCCATAACATTAAAGGCCGGCCATTCATCACATCACGGGCCTGCCTGGCACTCTCAAAGGGCCCCGTCGCCTGCCTCTCTAAGAACATAATTGAAATTTCTCAGCAATGCTACGGGAGGCCAACGCTTTCGCAGAAAACAAACCAGCGGCTACAAAATTTGGGCCATGATTTGAGTCTTTAATGTTACTAAGAAAGGCTGCCGACACACAGCTGCTCGCTCTGTCGCTTTCTCTGTGTTGTTGTTATTATTATTTTGGGCTGATGGCAGACTTCTGTCCCTTGATGGTTTGATATTGTTGCTTTTTCTTTATTATTTTCAGAAGGGACACTTTTAGCTGCACCTTTGCACTGTGCTGTACTGGATAAAGATTTAGTGAGCTGGAGAGGCATTTCTTAATGAACTAGCAGAGACACATTTATTACATAGTGGTACATAGACAAGATACAAAGTTTACACTTTACAATAAGGTTTTTAGGCAAGGCAAGTCTATTTATATAGCACGTTTCATACAAAGTGGCAATTCAAAGTGCTTTACATAAACAAGAATAACAAAGACAAGTATAAGAAAATAAAATAATAAAAATTATTAAAAAAAAGATTAAATGTGTTAAAACAGGTCATAAAAGATTGAAAAAGAAAAGAAAGACATTATAGTGCGATCTGTCGGACGCAGCACAGTGCTCATTCAGTAAAGGCACAGCTAAACAGATGTGTTTTCAGTCTTGATTTGAATGTGCCTAATGTTGGAGCACATCTGATCATTTCTGGAAGCTGATTCCAGCTGCAGGGGGCGCTGTTAGTAGCTGAAAGCCAATTCACCCTGCTTTGACTGAACTCTTGGAACTTCTAGTTTATATGATCCTAAAGATCAGTGAGCATGTCTGTAATGTATTGAGGTCCTAGACCATTTAGTGATTTATAGACAAGTAATAATACTTTAAAATCTAGTTTGCTTTTTTAGATTTCAAATTTCTCTTATGAGTGCCATTCACACCTGCTGCTTATAAGTAAATCTACCAGAGGCCACTGTCGACTGACCGACAGACCGACCAACCCATCCACACCTCATCCCTAAACCCAGGGCTACATTAGTGCCAGAACATGCCGGATCCGGTACCTCTGAAATCTGATCCGGCACGTCATTCTATAGATAATAATAATAATAATTCCTTACATTTATATAGCGCTTTTCTGGGCACTCAAAGCACTTTACACACAATGGGGGGAATCTCCTCATCCACCACCAGTGTGCAGCATCCACCTGGATGACGCGACGGCAGCCATTTTGCGCCAGACCGCACACCACACACCAGCTGATTGGTGGAGAGGAGACAGCGATGAAGCCAATTAAAATATGGAGATGGTTAGGAGGCCATGATGGACAAAGGCCAGTGGGCAGATTTGGCCAGGATGCCGGGGTTAAACCCCTACTCTTTTCGAAGGACATCCTGGGATTTTTAACGACCACAGAGAGTCGGGACCTCGGTTTAACGTCTCATCCAAAAGACGGCGCTCACTGAGCAGTATAGCGTCCCCGTCACTATACTGGGGCATTAGGACCCACACAGACCGCAGGTTGGGCGCCCCCTGCTGGCCTCACTAACACCACTTCCGGCAGCAACCTAGCTTTCCCATGTGGTCTCCCATCCAGGTACTGACCAGGCGCAGCCCTGCTTAGCTTCAGTGGGCGACCATGTGAGAGTTGCAGAGAGCTAGCTGCCGGCAAGATCCCCCTCCTCGCACACACCCTCCTCTCCCGATCTTCCTTTTCGTCCACGACACCCATTCCCCTGCACCAACCACCCCCCCTTAAATTGTGGATCCGTCACCGCCGCTTCAGAGCCGCTAGCTCAACTTTTCAAGTGCTGACGGAAGCGTCAGCCAATCAGATCGCTGTATGCAAATACACCAGCTAGACAGTGGCCAATTGCTGACTGAATTTCATTGGCTGACGCTGCTATGACGATCGCCCCAATTTCAAACACACCTTCAGTCACGCGTTGACATTGAAGCCCTGTGTGAATGGGGCGTAAGTCCACCAACATACGTGGCGAGCTACTGGGCAAACTAGTAACAACGGAAAAGCCATCCACACGGAGGTTAGCTGGTCAGGTGATAGCGCAAAAAGAAAATCAAAGCAATGTCATACTGCCCCGTAACAATCATTCATTCAATCATTCATTCATACATTCATTTTCTTTTCGGCTTAGTTTCTTTATTAATCTGGGGTCGCCACAGTGGAATGAACCAACCTATCCAGCATATGTACGGATGCCCTTCCAGCTGCAACACATCTCTGGGAAACATCCATACACTCATTCACACACATACACTATTGACAATTTAGCCTACCCAATTCACCTATACCACATCTCTTTGGATCGTGGGGGAAACCAGAGCACCCAGAGGAAACCCACGCAAACGCAGGGAGAACATGCAAACTCCACTCAGAACTGACCAAGCCGAGGCTCGAACCAGCAACCTTCTTGCTGTGAGGTGACAGCACTACCTACTGCGCCACTGCATTGCCCGTTGCGTTCGTTTTAAAGACAAAATGCATACATATGTACCTCTGATTACATAATTCGTGCTCTCCAGAAAAGTATACAGGGGTATATGTTTTCACAATGAGCCTGTGTTGGTTATTACACAAAAAAATGCAAGGACAAACCACCAAAATCAGTACACACACACACACACACACACAATAAAAAACAAGAGCAAAACAACAACAACAACAGAGCTAGAATATGTATCTATGTATGATGGATGTTTTAGTGGTCAAAGCATCGGCAAAGTCTCCAAGTACACAGTCGTTCTTCAAAAGCACAAAACGAACTGCTCAACATTTCAATGCTCAGTCGAGGCTCTGGTTTATTTATTTCTAACAGACTCTTGAGGGAATTCTACCTTTTGAGTGCTTGTCCATTTGAGGGGGGGGGGGGGGGGTGTTCTTGCAGCAGGTGTCACCAAACCTCTTCTTCTGCTTCAGCTTCATTTGTGCTGGACGTCCCAGAGCGTCATCTGTGTTGCTCACTCAGGGTTCGCCGACCCGTGTAATCTGACGGGTCACCCAGAGTGCACTTTACACCAGCCGCTTCATCTTTCTGTTGAAGAATCTAACTAAGGATCTGAGAATCCTTGTAGCAAACGTATGTGTGTGTTATTTCAAGAAAACAACCATTCATTTGCGTTTCATTTATTTTTATTCATTTGTTCTTCATTTAATCATTTTATTCAATCATAGGATCATTAGTCTTTATATAATTATCATTATATCATTTTACTGGTCATCAGTTAATGATTTGATTATTGTTATTGATTATTTGTAGTTTGCAATGTTTTAATATTTTTTTTTTTCCCCTTTTAGACTAATACACTATGTTCACATCAGGCCCGGATTGGCTAATCGGGAGGACCGGGAGAATTCCCGGTGGGCCGGTCCGTTTTTTGACCGCGAGGGCCGGTATCCCTAGCTCCAGAATCTGTTGCTCTCAGCAGTCACACTTTTTAAATTAATTTATTTACTTACTTGACTACAGTTTAATGTTAATGATATACAACTGTTGTGGTCCAGTGGTTAGCACGTTAGATTATGACACCACCGACCCGGGTTTGATTCTTGTCAGAGTATGTTTTTGTTTTTTTTTTAATTATAGTTTTATTGTTAAGACATATAATACTGTTAGGGTTTTTGAACATTTAAAGTTCTAAAGCAGCTGTTTTCTCAAAAAAAAAAAAAAAAAAAGACATGATAGTGTAATTAGAAATTGAATTGGAAATGACCTTATTTTAAAATAGTCAGTCGTGAACTGAGGTGGGCCGGTCTAAGGCTTGAAACTCCAGGGCTGAAAAAGAGTCCCACTCCGGCCCTGGTTCACATCACAGTGTATATTATTCTTTGCCTGAAAGCTTGCACATCCATAAAAACTCCATCCACAAAATCCATGTTTTGGAGGTCTGTACGCTATAATAAGCAAAAGCTATTAGACTGAGTCGATTTTCCTCCTCCGAGTAACAGTGAAGAGGCGGGAGTTTAATGTATGTGCTCAGGGCGGCCTCCTGCTTTAATCTTTATGGGAAATATCGCTGAGATCCAACATCTATTAAACGCAGTTATAATAAAGAAGTTGCTGTGTGCCGGGCTAATCAGGTACAAGCGTTCGGATGCGTGCTGGGCCCAGAATGTATGGCAGAAATTAGCGCTGATTCTCATTTTAATGTAAATGAGCTTTTGAAGGCGATGTGCCAATCTCAGGGCGCGGCGGGAAGAGCGTTTACCGCTTAGCAAAATGACAGTTTGGTGATCAATCATCTATAATTAAACTATTTGGCGCGAGCGTGTTGACGCCAGCCATCTTTCCTGGTGGTCTCCTAATGAAGTCGAGACTACCGGTTGGCTGGGTGTTTTGGTTGTTAAAGGGATTAACCCCCAGTAAAATGCCACATGCATTCTACAGTTCACTGCTGTAAATGAACTGAATTGTGAGTCACTTTGAAAAAGTTTTTAATAAGCCGCACGTTATATCCATCTCTATTTGTGTTTTAAAAGTCCTCATGCATAGTTTATGTGGACGGCCGCTCTCTCTAGGTGCACTTGAAGCGGAGGAGAGCCATTTCTCTTAGTGGGAGATTAATTGCTTTTGATCAAAGTTGTCACACAGTGTAGTACTGGCCGTAATGGACCTAAAGTAGAACGGCTAGTGCAATGAATGAAGTATAGAAGGATGAAAAAAACATTAGAGAGAACTCAACGTTATCTTGTTGTCCGTGTTCCTGGTTGAGGAAATTTAATTCGTCCTTCTTGTTTACCCTCCACGTTTGTACAGCGAGCAAGGCTTCAATGTCAAGCGCTGATGCCGAAACATGCCGCTATCAGACAGGAGAACCGCCGGTTGGACTCATTTGGACAGGGTTTATATCAGAGACGACCATGTGACAGAGATTAATGCCGGTCCGGTTCATGAAATAACATCCCCCTTCTGGCCCTGCAACAACTTCCTGATAAAAGCACGTTAAAGGGGCAGTTCACCCAAAACTGAAAATCACGTCATCATTTACTCACGCTGCACTTTTCATATCTTTTTTTTTCTTAATTTGAACACACAACAAGACATTTTGAGCTAAGCTCAAAACCTGTAACCATTTGTAGCTGTTTTTCCTACTATGGAAGTCAATGGGACTTACAGCATTCTACAAAATATCTTCTGCAGTGTTCAACAGAATACATTTTAAACCAAATTTATAACCAACTTTTAGCAACGTTTCTTGCTTCTTTTAAACACAAAAGAAGATATTTTGAAGAAAGATGAAAACATGTAACCATTAAATCCCTTTCATAGGATTTGTTTTTCCTGCTATGGAAGTCAATGGTTACAGGTTTCCAACATTCTTCAAATTATTTTCTTTTGTGCTCAATAGATAAAATAAACTTTAAACTTGTTTGGGCTTTTTTTTCTTATGTTGCACACACAAAAAGCTATTTTGAAGAAAACAGGAAACCTGTAACCATTTGTATTTATTCCGTCTACTCAATGGTTACAGGTTTCTATCATTCTTCAAATTATCCTCTTTAGTGTTTAACAGAATAAATAAGCTTTAAATTTATCACAAGCTTACCCTTCACTCCTTTTAAACCCGTCTGTGTCTTGCTTCTGTTAAACACAAAAGAAAAGATTTTGAGGAAAGATGAAAACGTGTAACCATTGACTTCCATAGGATTTGTTTTTCCTTCTATGAAAGTCAATAGTTACAGGTTTCCAACATTCTTCAAATTATCTTATTTTGTACTTAACAGATTAAATAAACTTTAAACTTGTTTGGGATTTTTTTCTTATGTTTCCTAAAAAAGAAGATATTTTGACAAAAGTGGAGACCTGTAACTATTTGTATTGTTTTTTCTACAGTTACAGGTTTCCAACATTCTTCAAATTATCTTCTTTTGTGCTTGACAAATTAAATAAACTTCAAACATGTTTAGTCTTTTTTTCTTATGTTGAGCACAAAAGAAAAAATTTTGAAGAAAACGTGAAACCTGTAACCATTTGTATTTATTTTTTCTATGGAAGTCAATGGTTACAGGTTTCCAGCATTCCTCAAAATATCCTCTTTAGAGTAAATAAACTTTAAAGTGATCACCAACTTACCTTTCACTTCTTTCAGACCCATCTGTTTCTTGCTCCTGTTAAACACAAAAGAAGATATTTTGAAGAAAGCGGGAAACCTGTAACCATTTGAAGCTGTTTATTCATATGGACATCATAGGGACTCACAGTATTCTTCAAAATATCTAGATTATATAATAGATTAAATAAACTTTAAACTTGTTTGAGCTTTTTTTTTTTCTTATGTTGAGCACAAACTAAGGTATTTTGAAGAAATCAGAAACCTGTAACTATTTGTATTGTTTTTTTTTTTTTTCTATGGAAGTCAGTGGTAACAGGTTTCCAGCATTCTTCAAAATATCTTCTTTAGTGTTTAATAGAAAAACATAAGCTCATAAAGGTTTGGAAACACTTGAGGGTGAGTTGAATATTTTGAAGAAAGATAAAAACCTGTAACTATTGACTTCCATAGATTTTTTTTTTCTGTTATGAAAGTCAATGTTTACAGGTTTCCTCCAGAATTCTTAGAAGTATCTTCTTTAGTCTTTAACAGAACAAAAAAAAATCATAAATATCACCAACTTGGTTTCTTGCTTCTGTTGAACACAAAAGAAGATATTTTAAAGATGTTGGAAACCTGTAACCATTGACTTCCATAGGATTTTTTTTTTTTTTTTTTGCCATGGAAGTCAACTGGCTACTGGCTTCCAGCATTCTTCAAAATATCTTCTTTAGAGTTCAACAGAATACATAAACTTAAACAAAATTTGCCCTCAACTTGGTTTCTTGCTTCTGTTGAACACAAAAAGAAGATATTTTGAAGAACGGTGAAAACATGTAACCATTGACTTCCATAGAATTTGTTTTTCTTGTTAAGGAAGTCAGTGTCTCAATAGAATCAAACAAACGTTAAACTTGTTTGGGCTCTTTTTCTTATGTTGAACAAAAAATAATATATTTTGAAGATTGTTGGAAACCTGTAACCATTGACTTCCATAGGATTTGCTTTTCCTGCTATGGAAGTCAGATTTCCAGCATTCTTCAAAATATCTTCTTTAGTGTTTAACAGAATAAATAAGCTCATAAAGGTTTGGAAACACTTGAGGGTGAGTAAATTGTGAGTAGATTGTGTGAACTATCTCTTTAATAACAATAACAGAAAGGCATTTCTTAAAACAGGCTTCTCATCTGCAACCTATTAATATTTTTATGTTCTCCGCTGTACATCACGCTGTCTTTTTGAGTCAAAGAAAAGATGCCGTCAAATATTCATTATGTGATATGCGAAACAAGGGTGTTATTCCTGAGCATTCCCGATAAACAAGAATCAGCCTCATGAAATAAATCTGGACATGTTTATTTATGGGGATTTTTACCCTTCACAGAGTCGCTTTATTGGACTGTTTTACGGCGGGTCCTGAAGGTATTTGGATGCACTTAGAAATGTATGAAGGAATTTGCATTGGGTAAACAAAATATCAGGGAAAATTATGTTTTTTTTCATTTATTTATTTTTTTTATAGGAAGATAAGGAGGGTGTTTCACAAAATGAGGTTTGTTAGGTTTTAGATTATAAGGTCAACGCTGATTTATTTTGTATAGTTCATTGGACGATGCTCTTTAAATGTAGCAGCTTTACAGAAAACCCTCTATATTTCTACTCAGCCCCTCTAAAACTTGGAACTATGGAAGTCAATGGGACTTACAACATTCTACAAAATATCTTCTGCAGTGCTCGACAGAATACATTTTAAACCAAATTTATAACCAACTTTTAGCAACGTTTCTTGCTTCTTTTAAACACAAAAGAAGATATTTTGAAGAAAGATGAAAACATGTAACCATTAAATCCCTTTCATAGGATTTGTTTTTCCTGCTATGGAAGTCAATGGTTACAGGTTTCCAATATTCTTCAAATTATTTTCTTTTGTGCTCAATAGATAAAATAAACTTTAAACTTGTTTGGGCTTTTTTTTCTTATGTTGCACAGACAAAAAGCTATTTTGAAGAAAACAGGAAACCTGTAACCATTTGTATTTATTCCGTCTACTCAATGGTTACAGGTTTCTATCATTCTTCAAATTATCCTCTTTAGTGTTTAACAGAATAAATCAGCTTTAAATTTATCACAAGCTTACCCTTCACTCCTTTTAAACCCGTCTGTTTCTTGCTTCTGTTAAACACAAAAGAAAAGATTTTGAGGAAAGATGAAAACGTGTAACCATTGACTTCCATAGGATTTTTTTTCCTTCTATGAAAGTCAATAGTTACAGGTTTCCAACATTCTTCAAATTATCTTATTTTGTACTTAACAGATTAAATAAACTTTAAACTTGTTTGGGATTTTTTTTCTTATGTTTCCTAAAAAAGAAGATATTTTGACAAAAGTGGAGACCTGTAACTATTTGTATTGTTTTTTCTACAGTTACAGGTTTCCAACATTCTTCAAATTATCTTCTTTTGTGCTTGACAAATTAAATAAACTTCAAACATGTTTAGGCTTTTGTTCTTATGTTGAGCACAAAAGAAAAAATTTTGAAGAAAACGTGAAACCTGTAACCATTTGTATTCATTTTTTCTATGGAAGTCAATGGTTACAGGTTTCCAGCATTCCTCAAAATATCCTCTTTAGAGTAAATAAACTTTAAAGTGATCACCAACTTACCTTTCACTTCTTTCAGACCCGTCTGTTTCTTGCTCCTGTTAAACACAAAAGAAGATATTTTGAAGAAAGCGGGAAACCTGTAACCATTTGAAGCTGTTTATTCATATGGACATCATAGGGACTCACAGTATTCTTCAAAATATCTAGATTATATAATAGATTAAATAAACTTTAAACTTGTTTGAGCTTTTTTTTTTCTTATGTTGAGCACAAACTAAGGTATTTTGAAGAAATCAGAAGCCTGTAACTATTTGTATTGTTTGTTTTTTTTCTATGGAAGTCAGTGGTAACAGGTTTCCAGCATTCTTCAAAATATCTTCTTTAGTGTTTAATAGAAAAATATAAGCTCATAAAGGTTTGGAAACACTTGAGGGTGAGTTGAATATTTTGAAGAAAGATAAAAACCTGTAACCATTGACTTCCATAGTTTTTTTTTCTGCTAGGAAAGTCAATGTTTACAGGGTTCCTCCAAAATTCTTAGAAGTATCTTCTTTAGTCTTTAACAGAACAAAAAAAAATCATAAATCATAAATATCACCAACTTGGTTTCTTGCTTCTGTTGAACACAAAAGAAGATATTTTAAAGATGTTGGAAACCTGTAACCATTGACTTCCATAGGATTTTTTTTTTTTTTTTTGCCATGGAAGTCAACTGGCTACTGGCTTCCAGCATTCTTCAAAATATCTTCTTTAGAGTTCAACAGAATACATAAACTTAAACAAAATTTGCCCTCAACTTGGTTTCTTGCTTCTGTTGAACACAAAAAGAAGATATTTTGAAGAACGGTGAAAACATGTAACCATTGACTTCCATAGAATTTGTTTTTCCTGTTAAGGAAGTCAGTGTCTCAATAGAATCAAACAAACGTTAAACTTGTTTGGGCTCTTTTTCCTATGTTGAACAAAAAATAATATATTTTGAAGATTGTTGGAAACCTGTAACCATTGACTTCCATAGGATTTGCTTTTCCTGCTATGGAAGTCAGATTTCCAGCATTCTTCAAAATATCTTCTTTAGTGTTTAACAGAATAAATAAGGTCATAAAGGTTTGGAAACACTTGAGGGTGAGTAAATTGTGAGTAGATTGTGTGAACTATCTCTTTAATAACAATAACAGAAAGGCATTTCTTAAAACAGGCTTCTCATCTGCAACCTATTAATATTTTTATGTTCTCCGCTGTACATCACGCTGTCTTTTTGAGTCAAAGAAAAGATGCCGTCAAATATTCATTATGTGATATGCGAAACAAGGGTGTTATTCCTGAGCATTCCCGATAAACAAGAATCAGCCTCATGAAATAAATCTGGACATGTTTTTTAAAGGGGATTTTTACCCTTCACAGAGTCGCTATATTGGACTGTTTTACGGCGGGTCCTGAAGGTATTTGGATGCACTTAGAAATGTATGAAGGAATTTGCATTGGGTAAACAAAATATCAGGGAAAATTATGTTTTTTTATTTTTTATTTATTTTTTTTTTTATAGGAAGATAAGGAGGGTGTTTCACAAAATGAGGTTTTATAGGTTTTAGATTATAAGGTCAACGCTGATTTATTTTGTATAGTTCATTGGACGATGCTCTTTAAATGAAGCAGCTTTACAGAAAACCCTCTATATTTCTACTCAGCCCCTCTAAAACTTGGAACTATGGAAGTCAATGGGACTTACAGCATTCTACAAAATATCTTCTGCAGTGTTCAACAGAATACATTTTAAACCAAATTTATAACCAACTTTTAGCAACGTTTCTTGCTTCTTTTAAACACAAAAGAAGATATTTTGAAGAAAGATGAAAACATGTAACCATTAAATCCCTTTCATAGGATTTGTTTTTCCTGCTATGGAAGTCAATGGTTACAGGTTTCCAACATTCTTCAAATAATTTTCTTTTGTGCTCAATAGATAAAATAAACTTTAAACTTGTTTGGGCTTTTTTTTCTTATGTTGCACACACAAAAAGCTATTTTGAAGAAAACAGGAAACCTGTAACCATTTGTATGTATTCCGTCTACTCAATGGTTACAGGTTTCTATCATTCTTCAAATTATCCTCTTTAGTGTTTAACAGAATAAATAAGCTTTAAATTTATCACAAGCTTACCCTTCACTCCTTTTAAACCCGTCTGTTTCTTGCTTCTGTTAAACACAAAAGAAAAGATTTTGAGGAAAGATGAAAACGTGTAACCATTGACTTCCATAGGATTTGTTTTTCCTTCTATGAAAGTCAATAGTTACAGGTTTCCAACATTCTTCAAATTATCTTATTTTGTACTTAACAGATTAAATAAACTTTAAACTTGTTTAGGATTTTTTTTTTCTCTTATGTTTCCTAAAAAAGAAGATATTTTGACAAAAGTGGAGACCTGTAACTATTTGTATTGTTTTTCCTACAGTTACAGGTTTCCAACATTCTTCAAATTATCTTCTTTTGTGCTTGACAAATTAAATAAACTTCAAACATGTTTAGGCTTTTGTTCTTATGTTGAGCACAAAAGAAAATATTTTGAAGAAAATGTGAAACCTGTAACCATTTGTATTTATTTTTTCTATGGAAGTCAATGGTTACAGGTTTCCAGCATTCCTCAAAATATCCTCTTTAGAGTAAATAAACTTTAAAATGATCACCAACTTACCTTTCACTTCTTTTAGACCCATCTGTTTCTCAGCGTATGTTTTTTTTTATTTTTATTTTTTTTTATAGGAAGATAAGGAGGGTGTTTCACACAATGAGGTTTGTTAGGTTTTAGATTATAAGGTCAACGCTGATTTATTTTGTATAGTTCATTGGACGATGCTCTTTAAATGTAGCAGCTTTACAGAAAACCCTCTATATTTCTACTCAGCCCCTCTAAAACTTTTCCGATTAGCTCATAAACTCAATTATCACCTCAGTCCCCTTTAAATATGATATGAAGACGGCGGCAGAATTAGGCTGCTCCCTGACGTTCGTTTTTCATTTTCAAAGCACAGCTGTGCAGAGCAAGAGAACAAGGTTTGTGTTGATCGATTAATTGTTATTATATCAGCTTATTTGCAGTTCTTTACTATTATTACACTTGTATCACTTGTACCCCAATGTCATATAGGAGCAATTGGGTGTCCAATCCACTGTTTCCTCAGTGCTCCCCTCATAATCACAGCTGATTCCTCCAGCGAAAATGTTACTCTTAACAAATATTTTACTATTTTTATTTCAAAATTACCTACCCTAATAAAATACATCACAGTGCATGTGGCATTATCTATACCACAGTCATGCACAGAAATGATTGAACACAGTGACAGAACCACTAGACGGAATATAGTCATTTTAACTGTCAGAGTCACTGACAGAGTTAGAAACATCATGTGTTGTCCTATTTCCTATTTTAATATTATGATTCAGACCATGAAGTATGTGAATTAGGCTGTAGGTTTAAAAAATATATATTTTTTGTATTTACACCATTTAATGAAAACACAAATGTACTTCAACATATAAAGTGGGTTTTACAGTAAACAGGTTTGTTGAGCCTATTTGGCTCAATCAGAACTTAAATGACTATGCATGTCTATACAACACAGTGGAATACTACTGGTTTAGCATACAACCCACATTACTCAAACATTTTTAAGTATTAAATTATTATTTATAGATATATTAGGCTTATATATACAGTTGAAGTCAGAATTATTAGCCCCCCGAATTATAATGGCCCTGTTTATTTTTTTCCCCAATTTCAAAAAACAAATAAGACTTTCTCCAGAAGAAAAAATATTATCAGACATACTGTGAAAATTTCATTGCTCTGCTAAACATCATTTGGGAAATATTTAAAAAAGAAAATACAAAATCAAAAGGGGGCTAATAATTCTGAGTTCAACCAAGGGCCATTCTTCAACCACAGGCACTGTTAGCCTTGTGAAATTGAGTAAAAAATTTCTAAAAAACTATTTGTCTAGTTTTAAGATCTGTAAGAGGACAAACTTAGATAAGAAGAGAAACATTTTTCCATCGGGAACTGTACAAATGTCAGTTCCCACACATCTCAATATACAGCTTTTATTTCAAAATGAAATAAATTTTGGCAGTCAAACATTGTCTAAGATCATTTTTGTATCTAGTATAACCAGTCTTTCCACAGTATATATGATAATTATACATTTGTCAATTAAATAAATTAGTATATATATATATATATATATATATATATATATATATATATATATATATATATATATATATATATATATATAGGTGTGTTTCAATCCTATATATATATATATATATATATATATATATATATATATATATATATATATATATATATATATATATATTTATTTATTTATTTATTTATTTATTTATTTTATTATTATAATTTTTTTCCACAAGGAGCTGACCCCCCCCCTAAAATTAAAATCTTAAAATCGCCCCTGCTTGCAGTGGTAGCAGGATTAAAACACACCTTTTACCTACAGCACATAAATAGTTAACTTTATGCGACAAAGAAAACTTTGCAATAATTTGATTTTTAACGATATTTTTATTATATTCTGTTTTAAACTTTTTTTTTCTTTTCAGTGAATTAAAGTAAAAAAAACACCTGAAGTAAATAAAAAATCCACTATTTCTCTTTTATGTTATTCAGGAGCCATGTGCACCCACTGACAGGTCAAATTTGCTTCTACCTCTCATTCACAGGATTTCTGCGGGGTCCTAAAATGCCTTAAATTTAAAAAATCTAATTTTAGGCCCAGGCAACACGGTGGCGCAGTAGGTAGTGCTGTCGCTTTACAGCAAGAAGGTTGTTGGTTTGAGCCTCGGCCGGGTCAGTTAGCATTTCTGAGTGGTGTTTGCATGTTCTCCCTGCGTTCGTGTGGGTTTCCTCCGGGTGCTGCGGTTTCCCCCACAGTCCAAAGACATGCGGTACAGGTGAATTGGGTAGGCTAAATTGTCCGTAGTGTATGAATGAGTGTTTATGGGTGTTTCCCATAGATGGGTTGCGGCTGGAAGAGCATCCGCTGCGTAAAACATATGCTGGATAAATTGGCGGTTCATTCCGCTGTGGCGACCCCAGATTAACAAAGGGACTAGGCCAAAAGGAAAATGAATGAATGAATAAATGGGTTTTCCAGTGATGGGTTGTGGCTGGAAGAGCATCCGCTGCATAAAAACGTGCTGGATAAGTTGGCGGTTCATTCCGCTGTGGCGACCCCAGATTAATAAAGGGACTAAGACAAGAAAATTATTGAATGAATTTTAGTCCCTAAACTGTGTTAAATCTGAATACTGAACAGCGCATCATCGATGACGTAAGCATGCTCAGGCATGAATGCATTGTGATTGCGGGCCATCGGGGGAGACAGGAGGGGGGAGAAGCGTACTTAGACCTGGTTCAAGGCAACTGTACATAGTGTGAGTACGCCTTTAAAGACTTAAAAAGGTTAAGGTTTGGACAATATTTTTGTTGAAAAAAATTAATAAAATTTAAATTTAAAAAAATAATTATATCTTAAAGGGGCTAACAAAATTTATCTTAAAAATTGTTTTAAAAAATGCTTTCATTCAAGCCCCCCCCCCCCCCAAAAAATAAGACTTTCTGCTGAAGAAACAAATATAGGAAATACTGTGAAAATTGCCTATAGTGTGTTAAGAAATATTTTAAAAAGAATCCAAATTTCAGAGGACGCCTCCTAATGTTGACCTCAGCTGCATGTATAGGAAGTCTTTTCTTTTTGTCATTGGTCAGTAAATCAGATGTTACACAGAAATATTTCATAAAAGTTTGAATCAAGTATTGGAGATAGATCTTGTTTGATCATCTGGGTTAATTCAGGGTTCAAGCTGCTCTCAAAACTTTCATCTTTTACTTTTACTGAGTTCAGCTCTTATCAGCCGCTCTGCTTTTTTTCTCGCACAGCCTGAGGTGAGATGCTCCTCGTGTTCTGGTCTGTTCCCTGTGATCTGACAGCTGTGTTTTTAACTTTTTACCACAGTAAGAAATCCAGTCCAGCTCTCTGTGTCTTTAGCACAGCTTGTCTGAACCCAAAAACAAATTGCACAAGATGCTACTTTGATTGCATTTTCAAGGGTTTTGATTTTCTTTTTTGAACAAAAATGTAAAAAATGAAAAGTGAGCAAATCCAATTTAAAGGAAGCCAAACACACCCTGTCAAGTTTATTTACTGTATCTACTTTCTTCTAAGCGGCAGCTCCTACAATCGACTCCAAGTGCAGAGTCAGAAATTTGCCCTTCCTTCCTTCCTTTTTTTTTTTTTTTTTTTTGCACTACATGGCTTTTATTGTGACTAGTCTGAGTCTGTCACAGAAAATGCATGTTAAAGCCAAGTGTAAATTGGTCATAATTAACATTTGCATTAAATTGATTTACAATAATGAAAATAAAATTAAAAAGTAAAAAATAAATAAAATAAATAATTTATTGGTATTTTGAATTCTGCAAAATAGTTTTATTAACAAAATTAAATTAAAATCAATTTAATATTTTTTTTTTGTTTTTAATAATTACATTTAAATAATTTTGGTTATTTTATAATCACATTATTTTGCTTTTGGCTAAACTATTTTATTTTTTTCTGTTTTTTATTAAATTTAAACCGTTTTGGTGGTAATTTTATATAGGTTACATTGAAAGAAAAGCATTATCTTTTTTAATTATCGTTACATTTTTTTTATAATATTTTTGTGTAAAATTCAGTTTAATGCATGTATTGTATCATTTTTTTAACTAATAACTTAAATCTTTTATTTATTTATTAGTAATTTTATTTGTGGCTAAACTGTTTTATTTTTATAAATATAAATGTAATTTAATTTAGATTTTTTATTTAATTTTAAGAAATTAAATGTATTTTTTTTTTATGCACTTTAAACCATTTTGGTGGTGCTTTATATATATTTATATATATATATATATATATATATATATATATATATATATATATATATATATATATATATATATATATATATATATATATATATATATATACAGTTGAAGTCAGAATTATTAGCCCCTTGAATTTTTTTCTTCTTTTTTAAATATTTCTTAAATGATGTTTAACAGAGCAAGAAAATGTTCACAGTATGTCTGATAATATTTTTACTTCTGGAGAAAGTCTTATTTGTTTTATTTCGGGTAGAATAAAAGTAGTTTTTAATTTTTTAAACATCATTTTAGGGACAAAATTATTAGCCTCTTTAAGCTAAATTTTTTATCGATAATCTGCAGAACAAACCATCGTTATACAATAACTTGCCTAATTACCCTAACTTGCCTAGTTAACCTAATTACCCTAGTTAAGCCTTTAAATGTCACTTTACGCTGTATAGAAGTGTCTTAAAAATATCTAGTCTAATATTATTTACTGTCATCATGGCAAAGATAAAATAAATCAGTTATTAGAGATGAGTTACTTAAACTATTATGCTTAGAAATGTGTTGAAAAAATCTCTCCGTTAAACATGAATTGGGGAAAAAATAAAAAAGCGGTCTAATAATTCAGGGGGGCTAATTACTTCAACTATATATATATATATATATATATATATATATATATATATATATATATATATATATATATATATATATATAATCCAAATACAATTTAATGCAAACCATACACAACCTGTCAAGTGTATGTACTCTTGTAATCAACTTTTACATTACAAACTAATAATGTTAAGATTTCATTTATACGTATTTTGTTTTTGGCTAGGGCAGCACAGTGGCACAGTAGCTAGAACAATCGCCCCACAGGAAGAAGGTCACTGGTTCAAGTCCCGGCTGGGTCAGTTGGCATTTCTGTGTGGAGTTTGCATGTTCTCCTGTGTTGGTGTGTGTTTCTTCCAGGTGCTCCGGTTTCCCCCGCAGTCCAAACAGATGCGCTATAGGAGAATTGAATTAACTAAATTGGCCGTAGTGTATGTGTGTATGGATGTTTCCCGGTGTCGGGTTGCAGCTGTAAGGGCATTCGCTGCGTAAAACATATGCTGGATAAGTTGGCGGTTCATTCCGCTGTGGCGACCCTAGATTAATAAAGCGACTAAGCCGAAAAGAAAATGAATGAATGAATGTTTTTGCCTAAACTATTTTACTAACTAAAATAAAATACAGTCACATTTTTATTTAAACTATTTTGGTGATGTTTTTATATACATCGGGGTAAAAAAACATTATCCACTAGCAAACTCTCTTGTGAACAAAAAAGGAAAAGAAAAGAAGTAGTTGGCAAATCCAATTTAATGCAAGCCGAACGCACCCTGTCAAGTGTATGCACCGTATCAACGTTCCTCTAAACGGCAGCTCCAGAAATGTGCATCTCCAGCATACAGTATGTGTCCTCTATAGAAACTCCATCTCTTTCTGTACTTTAGACGGATAAAGAAAAAAAAAATACAGGCTCTCTTCTCTCCTCTTCCTACAATGGAGTCTGTCAGTCCAGCTTAGTACACTCGTTCTCCTTTATTCCCCCTCTCTCCTTGACTCAATTTTCAATCTCCTTGTTACTCTGGCTAAAAATATAGTTTCTGCTCACTGTAAATGCACAAGTGGCTCCGCTGGCCATCAGACAATAAATGCATTGCTTCTTCTTAAGGAGGAAAGTTTGCTGTTAAACTGAATCTCTGTAGGGTTACCTGACATTATGATGAGCTGTTTTGGAGGACAGAAGTGTAGTGCACTTTCAGGAATGAAAAACAACGGCTTGTGATTCGTGGAAACATGCAGAAGGATTCTCTCAGGCCTGCTTTATTTTGATTTTTTAGAAAGACTGCATTCTGCAGGAGAGCTGATCAAAGTGCGTATTAATTGCGTTATATGTTTTAACATGTAAGGGGAGGGTAAAGTGGTCATAGTGCAGTATTATTTGCTTGTAATTTATTCACACATTCCAAAAAATTATATATAAATAAATAAAATGCATTAAATTAGATATGTCTCAGTAGCTTTTTTTATAAATTTATTTGTGGGTGATGTGGTAACGCAGTAGGTAATGCTGTCGCCTCACAGCAAGAAGCTCACTGGTTCGAGCCTCGGGTGGGTCAGTTGGCATTTCTGTGTGGAGTTTGCATGTTCTCCCTGCATGTTCATGTGGGTTTCCTCCGGGTGCTCCTGTTTCCCCCACAGTTCGAAGACATGCGGGACAGGTGAATTGGGTAAGCTAAAAAATTGACCGTAGTGTATGTGTGTGTATGGATGTTTCCCAGAGATGGGTTGCAGCTGGAAGGGCAACCGCTGCATAAAATTTATGCTGGATAAGTTGGCGGTTCATTCCGCTGTGGCGACCCCAGATTAATAAAGGGACTAAGGCGAAAAGAAAATGAATGAATTAATAATTAATTTGTTTGTATTTTGCTTTTAAGTTTTTTTTTTTTCTTAAATTAAATTAGTTTATTTTTAATATAATATAAAAACTTAAATATGTTGTATTGATTTTTAAAATTAACTTATTGTATTTTGCTTTTAGCATATTTAGTTTTTAACTAAATTTGATATAATATATGATTCACACACATAAAATAAATATTAAATTAAATGTTTTATTCATTACATTACATTTTAATATTTTAATTTTGTTAGTTTTATGTAGTTTTTTAACTAAATTAAATGTATTTTTATTATGTATAATATAATCTAATTTTATTTTACTGTCAGATATGAGACATCACAATGTGATTATATATATATATATATATATATATATATATATATATATATATATATATATATATATATATATATATATATATATATATATATATATATATATATAGTTGAAGTCAGAATTATTAGCCCCTCTTTGTTTTTTTGTTTTTTGTTTCTTTTTTGAATATTTCCCAAATTATGTTTAGCAGAGCAATGAAATTTTCACAGTATGTCTGATAATGTTTTTTTCTTCTGGAGAAAGTCTTATTTGTTTTATTTCGGCTAGAATAGAAGCAGTTTTTAATTTTTTAATTGACAAAATTATTAGCCCCTTTAATCTTTATATTTTTTCTATAGTCTACAGAACAAACCATCGTTATACAATAACTTGCCTAATTACCCTAACCTGCCTAGTTAACCTAATCAACCTAGTTAAGCCTTTAAATGTCACTTTAAGCTGTATAGAAGTGTCTTGAAAAATATCTAGTCAAATATTATTTACTGTCATCATGGCAAAGATAAAATAAATCAGTTTTTAGAGATGAGTTATTAAAACTATTATGCTTATATATATATATATATATATATATATATATATATATATATATATATATATATATATATATATATATATATATATATAGATGAAATAAGCATCTAATGTAGCAGGTATACATGCAGTATGAAACATAAAAGAGCATAAAAATTTCAAGATATTAAATAATAAAATAATTTAAATAAATAAATCATCAATGGTGGCTCAGTGGTTAGCATTGTCGCCTAAGATGATCGCTGGTTGCATGTTCTCCCCGTGTTGGCGTGTGTTTCCTCCAGGTGCTCCATGTTTCCCCCACAGTTCAAACACATTCAGTATAGGGGAATTGGGTGAACTACATTGGCTGTTTTATGAGTGTGTGTGAATGAAGTGTATGGGTGTTTCCCAGTTCTGGGTTGAAGCTGGAAGGACATCCGCTGTGTAAAACATATGCTGGATAATTTGGTGGTTCATTTCACTGTGGTGACCCCTGATGAATAAGCCGAAGGAAAATGAATGAATGAATGAGGGTGGATGGGCTTATAAAGTATTATTACAGACAATTTACTGTATTTATTCATTCATTTTCTTTTCCACTTAGTCTCTTTATTAATCTGGGGTCACCACAGCGGAATGAACTGCCAACTTATTCAGCATATGTCTTACAATTTACGGACAATTTAGCTTACCCAATTCACCTATAGCGCATGTGTTTGGACTTGTGGGGGAAACCAGAGCACCCGGAGGAAACTTATGCGCACATTGGGAGAACATGCAAACTCCACACCGAAATGCCAAAATCACACTGGGGCTCGAACCAGCAAACATCTTGCTGTGAGGCGAGAGCACTACCCATGCATATTTTATTTTATTTTATTTTATTTTTTATTGTTTTTTTTTTATTTACTTTATTTTATTTATTTATTTTTATTATTATTTTATTTAATTTTTTATTATTATTTATTTATTTTATTTTTATTATTATTTTTAAAATTTAATTTAATTTAATTTTTTTGTTTTATTTATTATTATTATTATTATTATTTTATTTTATTATTTTATTATTATTTATTTATTTTTTTATTTTATTGTGTGTGATTAAACGAACACTTCAAGATGGACCATTTGTTTTGGACACATGGCTCCAGAATATCCGATTTAGACCTGTACTCTTTCACAGAACGGCATCCATTTCAGCCTCTTTATGGTATGGACGGTACCGTAGTATGTTTGTTTGGATGTTATGATGAATAATTCATCACAGGAGCCTATTATAGGCTACCTGAGTGCAGTCATCTAAAGTTCACGTGAAAGATTGTACATGCAGCGTTTTATGAGGCCGTCTGTAAGTTTAAATGACTCGCTCGAGATATCTTTTGCCCTTTTAAGCACTAACGCAATCAAGTGTTTTTAACCCATGTTGACCCATTCGTGCAACATGGGGTGATCCGGCTCCCGCGGGCCAAAATACGGCTGTATAAATAACAGCACCAAAAAATCGGAGGCAATCTCCTACTCACTGGGGGTCCCGGCGAAACGCTCACACCGAGCACAAGCCTGATCAATAGCAGGAATCAGGGTATTATGCACCTTTAAAGTGCTACTTGTGAGATCGATATGTTATTATTTTTCATCTGCTGGCTATATTTAATTCTCTCATTATTGTTTTCCCGTTTCCAACAGGCCGGCTGCTCTCTTTTGCTCGGTGGTGCTGTGATTCCTGCTCTTTTTTTGTTATTCTTATTTTACATTCAGACCATTTGGATGCTGTTTATTTTGGTGTTTTATGCTATCATAAGCCCTGCTTTCATTCACAGCTTTTTGCAAGTCTCTTCAGGCAAAGTCGAATGGTATTCAGCACATTTTTTTAAGTTTTAGCATTGCTCAAATTTGAGTTTCTCCACCTTTAGCTCGATTTATTTATGAATTTTTTTATTTTGTACACATCACTTTTACTGATACAGTTGGAGTCAGAATTATTAGCCCTCTTTGTGTCTTTTTTTAAAGTTTTCCCAAGTGCTGTTTAAGGGTGCTTTTACATCTGTAGTTCGCTTCATTTAGTCCAGACCAAGGGCAATAAATGACACATTGTTGCATTTTCTGCCGTCTTTGGGCCGTTTTCACACCCCACTGCTGACTTTGGTCCGAACCGGTTGAAATGAACCAAAATGCAGTCATCTGACAAATTCTACATCCCTCATTGGCCAGATGTTGTTGAACATATTTCCTAAGTGAAGTTTGTTTATAAACTAATTTCGAGAGGATCACGTGCTTATGATTTATCACGGCCGGTCTCGTATTAGCTAATCATTATCTTCCAATCATATGAGCCTTAAGCTACTATAAAGAACCACAGTTTTCAGTCCACATTATCTTCGTTTGGAAGAAACCCCCCTTCCTCCCCTATTCCCTCCTTGACATTTGATTGGGCGGCACGTTGGCCCAGTGGTTAGCACTGAGAGCCTCACAGCAAGAACACCACTGGCCTAGTTTCGCCTAGCCGGTGGGAGTTTCTGTGAGGAGTTTGTATGTTCTCCCCGTGTACACGTGGGTTTTCCCCGGGCTCTCCGGTTTCCTCCCACCATCTAAAGACATACATCACGCTTAAGATCCATGCACGCTTTAGCCCCTTCTCAGATGTTCCCTTTGCTATCGCAGTCGGGGAGTTCTGAGATCCACCGAGCTCAGGCTCCCCTCCAGCTCTGCGAACGGGGGGGAGCCCCAGGCTCGAGGATCCCTTGAGCTCGGGGCTCTCTCCCGGGACAGCATGCCAAACAAGCTTTGATAGATCATTGGCTAAGTGTGAACTCTTGAAACTGCTTATTGATTGGTCAGAATTCAAGAGCGGGAAAATGCCAATAAAAGTTCCACTAGTAAACAAAACCTGCAGACACAACATGTCATTTTTACTGTGGAGGGACGACTGCGCTGGATGATTGTATGTCTGCTTTAGACAAACTATACATTTCGAGAATGAAGCGCGGCCGCGGCTGGAAAGCAGGGTTTTAATGCATCGCTCGTCACTTCAGGAGGAGGCGTGAATTAATTTAGCTAATCTGCGACATGGTCATCTTGCGGAAATATTACCAACGATCCATCAGGTAAAGTTTTCCCTCTCTCTCTCTCTGTTGGTAAAGCGCTGTCAACAAATATTTTTCCTCCATATCCCATAATGCACAGCGCATCAGACTACAGCAGCTGGGTTAGTCCACTACTTTTTGCAGTTGGACCTGTTTTAATACAGATCATGTTCTCACCACAAACGAACAGCACCAGGGTTTGTTTGAAAGCGTACCGAGACCACCTCTTCAAGCAGGTCTCGGTACGCTTATTTGGTCTGCTTTTGGTGCGCACTCGAGTACGATTGCTGCATTCTCACCTGCCCAAACGAACCGCACCAAAAGGGAAAACGAACTCTAGTGCGATTCAACAGAACTAAATAAGGCAGCAGTGAAAGCACCCTAACAGAGCAAGACATTTTATTTGTTTTATTTCAACTATAATGAAAGCAGTTTTTATTATTTTTCAAAAAACATTTTAAGGTCAGTATTAA
The DNA here is from genome assembly GCF_052040795.2 of Danio rerio. NCBI lineage: Eukaryota > Metazoa > Chordata > Actinopteri > Cypriniformes > Danionidae > Danio > Danio rerio. The sequence continues at coordinate 77,409,183 of NC_141027.1, forward strand.
TAGCCCTCTTAAGCAACATTTGTTTTTTTTTGTTCAGATTTTGGTTAAAGATGACTGAAACAGTTATGATAATATATATGTGTTTTTTTTTTTTCAGTGGATTAACTTTTATTGTATTATATTAAATTGAATATATTTAATTATTTAATATAATTATTATAAAAAATTGTATTAAAAATTATTATAAAAAATAATTATTATTTAATTTAATTTATTTAAAAAAGAAATTAAAATGACTTGAAAGCAAAATACTAATGAGACATTCATTCATTGATTTTATTTTCGGCTTAGTCTCTTTATTAATCCGTGGTCGCCACAGTGGAATGAACCGCTAACTTATCCAGCACGTTTTAACGCAGCAGATGCCCTTCCAGCCACAACCCATCTCTGGGAGACATCCACACACACTCATTCACACTCATACACTACGGACAATTTAGCCTACCCAATTCACCTGTACTGCATGTGTTTGGACTGTGGGGGAAACCGGAGCACCCGGAAGAAACCCACGCAAATGCAGGGAGAACTTGCAAACTCCACACAGAAACGCCAACTGACCCAGCCGAGGCTCGAACCAGCGACTACCTACTGCGCAACTGAGTCACCACTAATAAGGAAATAAAATGAACAAATATTATAGGGTAAAATATTATATTAGATTATATAAATAATAATATTTTAAATTATATTATATTATATTATAATGCATTACAGATTATTACATTGTATGAAAAATAAATAAATGCAATTTAATTTAGCAAAAAAAAAATTAATTAATTATATTATATTATAAATGTTATATTGAAAAGTAAATGTAATTTAATTTAGCAAAAAATAAATAAAACAACTTAAAAGCAAAACACAAATGAGAATATTTTTAATTACAATCCAAAATATAATTAATATTAATTTATCAAATTAATATTATATTATATTACATTACATAAAATATGCAATTTAATTTAGCAATAAAATAGCATAAATAAATAAAAAAACAAAAAGCAAAATACAAATGAGACAATAAAATAAAATCCTAATGTATTATATTATATTATATTATATTATATTATATTATATTATATTATATTATATTATATTATATTATATTATATTATATTTATTATATTATATTATATTATATTATATTATATTATATTATATTATATTATATTATATTGCAAGATAAAAATATGTATTTAATTTGGCAAAAAAAGTGCAAAAAAACTAATAAAAAAGAAAAATAGAAAAGTAAAAAAAGCTTAAAAACAATAAAAAGGGGACTAATATATATATAATAGAAATTATGTAATTGATATTAATTACAATGCATTGAAAAATAAATAAATGCGATTTAAATAGGGAAATAATAAAAGAAAAATCTGCAAAAAAAAACAAATATTTTAATAAAAAAAGGAAATAATATTTTATTTATTAATTGTTCACCTGAAGACTAACAATGTGGCCTTTAAAATAAACGCTGTACATTTTGATTTCAAGCTGACTTTAGCAATGTAAATCATCATCACACCCCCATTTTAAAGTCAACATGAAGATACAGTATTCATATGTGCACTCGAGAGGGCTGAAATGACTGGCAGATGCTTGTGAGATTACAGAGTTATAATTAGGCGCAGGAATGGATGAGGATGAGGAGTCTAGCATACAGAACTGACATACGGGACTGTTTGTAAATAACTGAGGCACAGCACCAGACACACTGGAATCCATAATTGTGAAATATGTGGGGTTACACAAAAAATTAATGGCTTTTAGAGGCAGCCAAATATGGACAGTATGAAGCATATGTTTGGAGGATCGAAGAAGACATTGAGAGGGTTTTTAAACATTAACCTTGAGATTAATTATAAGACATACTGTTTCAGCGTAAATGTTAAATGAAGCTTTGATTGTATAATTTTTTTTTTTTGGAACATAAATGTTTGGCTATCATAGATTTTTATTATGATTTATAGAATAAATACAGTAAATTGGGGCAGCATGGTGGCGCAGTGGGTAGCATGATCACCTCACAGCAAGAAGGTGGCTGGTTTGAGCCCTGGCTGGGTCAATTGCCATTTCTGTGTGGAGTTTGCATGTTCTCCCCGTGTTTGCGTGGGTTTCCTTCAGGTGCTCCGGTTCCCCCCACAGTCCAAAGACATGCGGTACAGGTGAAATGGGTAGGCTAAATTATCCATAGTGTAAGTGTGTGAATGAGTGTGTGTGGATATTTCCCAGTGTTGGCTTGCAGCTGGAAGATATATGAAACACATGCTGGATAAGTAGGCGGTTCATTCCGCTGTGGCGACCCCTGATTAATAAAGGAACTGAACTGAAGAAAAATGAATGAATGAACGAATGAAAATAATATGAATAAATCAAACTTAGTACTATTCACCTAATCAAATAATGCTATGAAAGGTAGTATCTGTAAATTTGCAATAATAATAAAAATGTAGTGTCTGTAATAATAATAATATAGTAAAGGAATTAGCCTTAATTTGTCACAATTTATTCATATCTATACTGGCCACTTTATTAGGTACACCTTACTGGTACCGGGTTGGACGCCCTTTTGCTTTCAGAACTGGCTTAATTGTTTATGGCATAGATTCAACAATGTACTGGAAATATTCCTCTATATTGACATGATAGCATCACACAGTTGCTGCAGATTTGTCTGCTCCACATCCATGATGCAAATCTTTCGTTCCACCACATCCCAAAGGAGCTCTATTGGATTGAGATCTGGAGACTGTGGAGGCCATTTGAGTACAGTGAACTCTTTGTCATGTTTAAAAAAACCAGTCTGAGATGATTCACGCTTTATGACATGGTGCGTTATCCTGCTGGAAGTAGCCATCTGAAGATGGGAACACTGTGGTCATAAAGGGATGGACATGGTCAGCAACAATACTTAGGTAATACATACGATGCTCAGTTAGTACTAATGAGCACAAAGTGTGCCAAGAAAATATCCCCACACCAATACACAACCACCACCACCAGCCTAAACCGTTGATACAAGGCAGGATGGATCCATGCTTTCATGTTGTTGATGCCAAATTCTGACCCGACCATCAGAATGTGGCAGCAGAAATGGAGACTCATCAGAGCAGGCAACGTTTCTCCAATCTTCTATTGTCCAGTTTTGGTGAGTCTGTGTGAATTGTAGCCTCAGTTTCCTGTTCTTAGCTGACAGGAGCGGCACCCGGTGTGGTCTTCTGCTGCTGTAGCTCATCCGCCTCAAGGTTGGACGTGTTGTGCATTCAGAGATGCTCTTCTGCAGACCTCGGTTGTAACGAGTGCTTATTTGAGTTACTGTTGCCTTTCTATCAGCTGAAACCAGTCTGGCCATTCTCCTCTGACCTCTGGCATCAACAAGGCATTTGCGCCCACAGAACTGCCGCTCACTGGATAGTTTCTCTTTGTCAGAGCATTCTCTGTAAACCCTAGAGATGGTTGTGCATGAAAATCCCAGTAGATCAGCAGTTTCTGAAATACTCTGACCAGCCAGTTTGGCACCAACAAGCATGCCACGTTTACAGTCACTTAAATCCCCTTTCTTGGCATGTTCAAAGTCACTTTAGTCACCTTTCTTCCTCATTCTGATGCTTGGTTTGAACTGCAGCAGATCGTCTTGACCATATCTTCATGCCTAAATGCATTGAGGTGCTGCCATGTAAATGGCTGATTAGAAATTAGCATTAATGATACACATTTGCATACAATTTGTATCATATATGCACTCGTGTGTGTGTGTGTGTGTGTGTGTGTGTGTGTGTGTGTGTGTGTGTGTGTGTGTGTGTGTGTGCGTGTGTGTTAAATTGTCAAAACAAACTTTTATTTTCAATGCGATTAATCACCATTAATTTTTCCTCATCACTAAACATTTCATAAATGTCAAATAATAAACAAAATTATTCATTAAATCAATCAATTAGGCACGATTTTATTTTTATTTTTTTATTTTGATGACTATAAATTGATTTAACATCACAAAGGACTTATAAAGGAATAAATAAAAAACCCTACGGTGATCTATAGCAGGAGTAGATATGGATGCTGAAAGCCGGTTATATGCGAGCTGCAAACACAATGGACGTTTTCCCTTTGAACACAGCGCCAAATCTGTCATTTGGGATTTTACACACTGTAAATCCATAATGCCATCATGTAAATCGCATGTCCTATTCTCTCCTCGAATGCATGCGAGAGAAAAGGGCAATTAAAGTGACTCTGATGTAGAATGTCAGTGAAGACTATAGTGGAGTGTGAAAGTGTCAGCCGCGCGTATCAAGACTCGCTGTTAACAACACACGCGTCCTTTTTTTTGCCCAGAGACTGTTGGGGCCGTGATGGAATATGACATACTGGTAATGCCAGAGCAGACGACTGAAGACCGGATTAGATTAGCATTGGGTGGAAAAACAGGTGGGCTTTTATTGGCTACGTGATAATGTCAGTCTCAAAGTCTCCGGCACATTCTGCAAACACCAAAAAAACTGCACAAGACTACAGCGGCTTGTCGTGTGTGTGTGTGTGTGTGTGTGTGTGTGTGTGTGTGTGTGTGTGTGTGTGTGTATGTGTGTGTGTGTGTACAAATTAAGTCAAAATTATTAGCCTTCCTGTGTATTTTTTTTTCTTTTACTCAAATATTTCCCAAATTACGTTTAACAGAGCATACATTTTTTCACAGTATTTCCTATAATATTGTTTCTTCTTCTTAAAGTTGTATTTGTTTTATCTTTGCTAGAATGAAAGCAGTTTTAAAAGCATTTTAAGGTCAATGTTATGAGGCCTCTTAAGCACAATATTGGAAAATATTTATTTTGTTTTCCTGCGATCTATATTGTACGGTGGCCGGGAAGTGCAAAACAACATTACAAAGTGAGAAGCACTTATACAAAGCTCGAGACAAATTTATATTTTGAAAAACATTTTTACCCATCATCAGACACAGTTACATAGGAAAAACTGTGTTACCAAAGACGAAACAAATTTACTTTTTAGAAAAAAATTAACAAGACGCAAAACACTTTTACAAGTCCCGAAACACTTTTACAATTACAGATTTCTTACGGAAAGGGAATGCACCACACACGGGTAGTGACCCGGAATGTAACACACACACTGGAAAACATCAGTAATACCCAGTTCGTGTGTGACTTTGTTGTCAGGTTTCCACGAGTCTACAACTATAAAAATCATGGTTTGACCGACTGCGATAAAACATATTAGAGCTTTTCTGAGAAAATATCCGCGTGAGAGTGTGTAGAAACATGTAAACGCAAGTTCATGGAAACAATCAAAGCACAGCATATGCTGACTGATAAAGATATCAAAACCGACTCCAACTTGTAGACTCAAATAGCTCAGTTATGCCTAGTTCAGACTGCGTGATTTTAGCCCTGATTTTGGCTCGCCGACAGGTTTTGAGAAATCGCCGACAAATGCCTGAAATCACAGGCAAATCGCTGCTCGTGCACGTGAGTGACAATCACACAGTATGAACTATCAAAGACGCGATCTGAGAGAATCGCCAATGAGTCGCCGATGCCTGCGAGATATTTGGCGTGCTGAATATCTCGAGCTGTCGGCGATTCAAATCATGCCGTGTGAATTGAGTTTTGACTGAAAATAACATCAGCGATCGCCTACAGCCATTGAGAGAGCGGCTTTCACTTGTGTGTGCGTGCGTGTATACCTGCTGCAGGCCAGCGGGAGGCTGGGGGAGAAGTTAAAAGCGCTCTTTTTCGGTTTATTTGGACCCACGAAATGGAGGAAAACTAGTGGAGGTTTGACAGGACACAGGAGCAACCGTGTCTGTTTAACGTTTCATACAGAAAGAAATTAGTTTATTATCAGCGTTGAGGAGAAATGGCTAATTCCCTTTAAACCCAGGTGAGCAAACATGTACATGTTCTACCCCATTAAAGGCTTCTTTCTCATTATGCAGTTAATAACAAAATATATACGACGTGTTTTTGGCTGTGAGATGTAGTTTGGACAAAGTTGTCGGCGATTCTGTTATAGTAAAGTCATGCAATGTGAAAGTCCCTGTCGCCGATCCATCTTGCAGTGTAAACAAAGCAGCGACGAAACGCTAGCCCAGATAGTCAAGCAGTGTGAACACATCTGTGACACGACTACTTTGAAAATCATGCAGTCTGAACTCGGCATTAGATAGGTCGGTTGATACTTGCGCAGAACCTTTTTGACCTGGGTTCGATTCCCGTTGATTACATTAATATTGGTTATATTCTGTTCTGCCACACAAATATTAAATCAATAATGTTTACACTGACACTAAATAATAAGAATCTTTGTTCGGTGTGGGCATGTTTTGTTGCTGTAAAAAAGTGACGAATCTGCAAACGTGAGTAGTTTACATCTGAAAAGGGGCCTCAGTTAACACGGACACCAGTTAAACCGTAACACAGGAGGGGGGTTAATAATTCGGACTTCAACTGTAAGTCCTCATGCTGTACGTCCTGGTGACTGGTTAATAACAGCAGGTGTGCCTAGAAGGCTATCACGGATTTAAATGTATGCTTTCATAATGCATTAACAAAGCCTTAATTTCCACATTCTGCGACACAGTTTTGACAAAGAAGATGGATTTCACATGCAGGAGGGATTCTCTCCGGGAGTCCTCATGTCCATAATGTTAAGGTGGTGTAGAGATCGGCATGAGGTCTGTAGACCTGACACCTCGCTGTCATTAAGGACACTGTAAGAATCCTAAAAAGCCATTTATCACAGTAGGAGGATGAGCGAATTCGCCCTGTTTCTCCAACAGTAGACGGAGCGCCGCTAAAAGCATAAGTGCTGATAAATGACTCCTTAAATGCTACTTTTAACACACAACCTCCTGTCCTTCACAAAGGAATACCGTTAGCACATATAGGCCACATGCTGTCCAATATCTGAGACCATGACACGTGTGTGTGTGTGCTCCTCTTTTTATATACGGTTGAAGTCAGAATTATTAGCCCCCCTTTGAATTGTTTTTTTCTTTTTAAAATATTTTCCAAATGATGTTTAACAGAGCAAGGAAATGCTCACAGTATGTCTAATAATATTGTTTCTTCTGGAGAAAGTCTTATTTGTTTTATTTCGGCTAGAATAAAAGCAGCTTTTAATTTTTTAAACAGCATTTTAAGGTCAAAATTATTAGACCCTTTAAGCTGTATATTTTTCTGATAGTCTACAGAACAAACCATCGTTATACAATAACTTGCCTAATTACCCTAACCTGCCTAGTTCACCTAATTAACCTAGTTAAGCCTTTGAATGTCACTTTAAGCTGTATAGAAGTGTCCTGAAAAATATCTAGTCTAATATTATTTACTGTCATCATGGCAAAGATAAAATAAATCAGTTATTAGAGATGAGTTACTTAAAGATTATGTTTAGAAATGTGCTGACAAAATCTCTCCGTTAAACAGAAATTGGGGAATTAATAAACAGGGGAGCTAATAAATCAGGGGGATTAATAATTCTGACTTTAACTGTAGATGAGCAATATGAAACTGGATATTAAAGTTTGAGAACAAACTTTATGGTGGCTTGAAAAGCCGAATCAGAAAGTTTCCCTGCTGAAAAAACCAGCTTAAACCAGCCTAGGCTGGTTGGCTGGTTTTAGCTGGTTGACCAGGCTGGTTTTAGAGGGGTTTTGGCCATATCCAGGCTGGTTTCCAGCCATTTCCAGCCTTGTCTTAGTTGGTCAGGCTGGAAAAGGACCAGCTAAATCCAGCTAAAACCAGCTTGACCAGCCTGGTTTAAGCTGGATATAGCTGGTTTTGGCTGAGCTCAAAGCCTGGCTAGGCTGGTTAAGCTGGTTTAGCTGGTCATCTCCCAGCCTGACCAACTAAGACTAGGCTGGAAATGGCTGGAAACCAGCCTGGAAATGGCCAAAACCCCTCTAAAACCAGCCTGGTCGACCAGCTAAAACCAGCCAACCAGCCTAGGCTGGTTTAAGCTGTTTTTTTCAGTAGGGTTGAAGTGGTTTTAAAGTGTAAATAGCATGTTAGTATGATTCTAGCTTGAATTAGCATGTTACTAGCATGAATTATCATGTTATTAGCATGAATTAGCATGTTACTAGCATGAATTAGCATGTTTTTAGCTTAAATTAACATGTTACTAGCATGAATTAGCATGTTATTAGCATGAATTAGCATGTTACTAGCATGATTCTAGCATGAATTAGCATGTTACTAACATGATTTTTAGCATGAATTAGCATGTTACTAGTATGATCGTAGCATGAATTAGCATGTTACTAGCATGATTCTAGCATGAATTAGCATGTTACTAGCATGAATTAGCATGTTACCATAGATATATACACTAGATATCGCATAGGGACCCTGAGCATGCGTCAATAGCGCCGCCACATTGGTACAGTGCTCCCAGGACAAACGTCATTCAACCGCACTAGTCAAGACAGTGTTATTACGTGAAGATGCGGGACTTTAGCGCTGTGTACGGGTGTAGTAACGAGCAAACAAAGAAAATAAAGCACAAAGGCACAACATTTTACAGGTAATATTAAGTTTTTACGTTTTTGTATGTTCTGAACTTTTGTGCTAATCAGGTAACGTTATTGATGATAATACAGTCACTTACTGCATTCACCATAAGGCAAAGCAGCTCCAAATTGCACTAAACACTCGGCTTATGCTAGTTTTGTTGAATAAAATCAGCAAACAATGCAAAAGAAATATGACAACGAGATGCAGCGCTGCCAGAAACTTGTATAATTGTCGGCTAGTGAAGGAGTCGTTCATAACGGAGCTGTGTTTCAGGACACGGATTAGATCAAATTTAACAGGGAGGGTGAATAGTACATTTGTGTACACACAAACACAAGCTGTTTGTCATGAATGCCCGTGCGGTCACTGATCCATCAATGTAGAAAAGTGATGTAAAATTATAATTTTCGTAATTAAAAAAATTTTGAATACTAACATCCAGGAAAACTCCCGATCATAGATATATGTGTAACTGGGCATTAAATGGTACAACTTGTGTAGAGTCGAGTTGCCGAAGAAACTCCTGCTGTAGCGTGAGCAAAAGAAGAACCCAGCAGGGGAATTAATGTCTTAATGACATTATAATGAATGGGGAAATATGGGCGAAATGAGGAAATATGTGTCAGTGAAGAGAGAGGACACGGCAGTGCATTAATTATCACCCACGTGGACAACGCGGTAATGACAGACAGAGAGTGTGCTGTTTTACTCAGGGACGTGTTTAAAAAAAAAAGAAGACTGTAAATTAAGGGATTCGCCATTCGCACATTTCTTTTCAGTGATGTCTTTCCTTATAATATATGTTGCTTTAAGATTGTTTTACTTAAAATTTCCTTGGGAAGAGTGGATATTAATGGAATCACTTTTTTTTGTACATTTAAAATTTTTCTTTCATGTTTTTGTATGATATTGTATTGTGATAATGGTACCCAAAGTATATTAATGTGTCTAATTTACAGTCACAAATGAAATAAAGACCATTGTTGATTATACATTTAACTCAAACAGTTGCTTGTAAATAGCTTAATATTTCCATTTAGAGCATTGAATCTGAATAACAATGGCTAACGGTGTGTTATAAACCATGCAAATAATAGAATATTTAAAGCATTTGTATATATTTTTAAACAAATATTTAAATGAATATTTAAAAAAAATAAATATATAAATAATTAAGTAAGTAAATAAAAAATAAATAAATAAGTAAATCAAAGAATAAACAAATCAATGGATAAATAAATCTATGGAAAAATAAAAAAATAAATTAATTAATTAACTGGTCTAGGAAAACTATAAGCTTACAACACATAAAACGTAAAAAGTTTAATTAAAACAGGAAATATTAAAAAATAAAAGTAAATTTCAACATTTAAAAAGGCTATGTATACATGAATTATGATAATATCTCAGTGATACTGAAACAACGGGTCAGTTATTAGACATGGTTTCACACATATTTCACATTTGCTATTCATTAAAATCTCTTGGCTAATTGAGTGAATTCATTAAATTTTAATTTGCTATGCTGACATATATTCAATTAAACATGAGCAATTAAATATTTCCCCTGAAAGTCAGAGAATAAATGTACATTTTAGTTAGATTCAATTCAGTTTCAGATGGAAGTGTTATTGTGTATTTATTAATGTTGTATTTATTTATTATTTTAATTTATTTTATTTTTACTTGCCATGTTAATAAAGCAAATTATTCTGCCAGTGTGGTAAGCAAAATATAGTATTTGTTTTTTTATTTATTTATTTATTTATTTATTTATTTATTTATTTATTTATTTATTTATTTATTTATTTATTTATTTATTTATTTATTTATTTATTTATATTTTGACTTGCCACAACTGTAAGTGCAATATAATCTGCAATGTGTTAAAAAAAAATGTGTTGTTTTATTTTATTTTTACCTTAGTACATAAAGCAAAATGTGGTATTTTAATAATTTTTTATTATCCTATTTTTTTTTTTTTTTTTTTTTTACTTGCTATCTTAATAGGTAAAGCAAAACAATCTGCCAGTATGGTAAGAAAAATTTGTTAATTTAATTTATTTAATTTAGGTTTTTTTAATTCTTTTTTATTATTATTATTTTATTTAACTTACCATCTTAATAAGTAAGGCAAAATAATCTGGGGGGGGTAAGAAACGTGTTATTTTATTTTATTTTATTCCACAGCGGAATGAACTGCCAACTCATCTAGCATATGTTTTATACAGCAGATGCACTTCCAGTTGCGACTCATCCCTGAAAAACATCCATAAACACCCATTCACACTCATACACTACTGACAATTTAGCCTACTCAATTCACCTATACCACATCTTTGGAATTATGGGTAAAAGAGCCTGGAGAAAACCCACACCAACACAGGGAGAACATAAAAACTCCACTCAGAAATGCCAACTTACCCAGCTTGGGCTCGAACCAGTGACCTTCTTGTTGTGAGGTGATTGTGCTACCCACTGCGCCACCGATTGTATTTTATTTATTTATTTATTTATTTTATTTTATTTATTTATTTATTTTTTATTTAATTACTTAATACATATTTTATTTTATTTTATTTTATTTTATTTTATTTTACTTGCCAAAAGCAAAATAATCTGGCAATAAGAAAAAAATGGTTATTTCAATTTAATTTAATTTAATTTAATTATTTGTTTGTATTTTATTTTATGTCTACCTGCCCCATTAGTAAGTTAAGCAAAATGTGGTATTTTATTTTATTTGTTAGTATTTTATTTTGTTTTACTTGCCGTCTTAATAAGTAAGGCAAAATAATCTGTAAATGTGGTCATCAAAATGTATTTTATTTTATTTTACTTCATTTAACATTTAATCAAAGTGAACATGTCATTTGCATGTTACTCCAGCATGAAATATGAACAAGTCCTACATTATTGTACAAATATGTACAAATAATTGTTTTGCCATGACATTTGTGCACAAATAAAGCCACCAATAAAGACAAATACAAACAATTCATTGTGAACGCCTACAATTCCTCAATAGCTAAACCCAGCAAAGACTCTTAATTCATCATTAACACATATAAAACATCAAATAAATAATATAAAAGTGTAAAGGTGTAACTGCATGTGTAAAAGCTGAAGCAGAGATACTGAAGAGCTTTCATCATTTTGAACAGGGGTGAAGGACTACGTATTTTAAAAGGTCTTCATGTTTATTTGAGTGCGATCTCATGCCTGGGCGCCCCGCCAGGAGACACACTTTCTCAGATGACTTGCATTCGGGATTGGGAGATTTGCTCATTGAAGAGAGGAAAAGTCTTTAGATGGACAAGCCTGTCCGATTGCCTTCATTGATTTTCAATGGATCGATACATTTGCTTTTGCTACTGCTGTGAGTTCACACTGCAGAAATAATAAACAAATGCTTCTGCTTGTTCTGGACCAGCAATATACAGCTCGGTCAATAAATATTTGGACACCGACACAAATCTAACACTGTTGGCTATATACACCAACACAATGCATTTGAAATTAAACAAACAAGATGTGCTTTAACTGCAGACTGTCAGCTTTAATTTGAGGGTATTTATATCAAAATCAGGCAAAGCTGTAGGAATTACAACAGTTTGCAATGTGCCTCCCACTTGTTAAGGGTCCAAAAGTAATTGGACAATTGGCTTCTAAGCTGCTCCATGGCTAGGTATGCGTTAATCCCTCATTATCCCAGTTACAATGAGCAGATAAAAGGTCCAGAGTTAATTTTAAGTGTGCTGTTTGCATTTGGAATCTGTTACTAGCCCTAATAACAGTCCTTCCCCTGCCGTCCAAAGCCACCTCTCCTGAAATAACGAACACACACCCTAGTGACATCACTAGTAGAAGAAGTACAGCAAGGAGGAGCTGGAGCTCAGCTCTGCCCATGTGGCTCTGCAGTGATTACCACTTGGGTAAAGATGACAGTAGACACTAGATCATGTCATTCACCAGGTAGAACACTTTATAGTTACTTTATAATACTACAATTCCCAATTATATGTAGCACATTTACAGTTGTGAAGCAGCAAAACTTGTCATAATGTGTATTATTTCATGAATGCAAGGATCACTGGTCTCACTCTCACACGCTTTGGGCTCTATTTTGATGGTCCATGCGCAGAGCTATTTACTCGCTATTTTCGCTATTTATATTATTTTATTCGCTATTTACAGGACGCAAAGTAAGTCTAAGTGGAAAAAAATGAGCATTTCACAAGCAAACAGTTAACAGTTTTTTAACAGAAAACTGTTAAACAGAGCATCTACTGCATGAGAATGAAAGATTATAGAACTACTTTCGCTCTTGGATAGGGAAACCTTTACGCACAGACCTCAATTAGCCTATAAATAAATACTTTTGTTTGTTAAGCACAAATATTCGTTTCAAAAATATTTCTAAATTCAGTTCTAATTTCCAGCAAACAAATAAATGAACAATAATAACAAAATGTGCTCAAAAACCTGAGTTATATCCTAAAACACCTGCTGTGCCCCATATGGTCTCAAACCTGACAGCTGGACAAATCTAAGCTTGTGTTTAATAAAACAAATATAAATATGGATATAATAAATAATAGCGCTAATAATATTAACATTATACAAAAGCAAATTGTTATGAATGAACTGAAAAAGCCTCCCGAGATGAAGAAGACATAAAAGCAGTGATTTTTCATATTTATGTAGGCTAGAAAATAATATGTTTTGTAATATTTTAATCCTTTATATTTATATCCTATATCTATTCTTATTATATCCTATATATATCCTTAATATTTAAATTTTTTTCATATGTAAAGATATTTGCCTTTTGCTCTCTTGTGCGTATGAAGCAGTGCGTAAGCGAGGCGCAACTCTGCGCTGGAGTTTAGACCGGGTTAGTTTTGGTCGAATGAAAAATCTATTATAGATTCTCAAAATAGCAACGCGCCAGCAGTCCGCCTCAGAACGCCTTCCTTTTTAGACCAGAACGCCTATGGACGCTCATATGAGCGCTAATGCATTTGCTATTTAAACAGCTTAGCGCAACGCCTTAAAACGACTCTTGCGCCAAGCTGAAACTACCAAAAGACTACTGCGCCACGCCTTGCGCCACACTGCACCGGGTGTATGATAGGGCCCTTTGTCTTAAAGTGACTACTGTATGCTTAGTTTTTGGCCGGCAGCGTGCAGGAATTACTCTTATTACTTAACCATATACACCAGTGGTTCTCAAACTTTTTTCATCAAGTACCACCTTAGAAAAAAATTGTCTCTCCAGGAACCACCAAAATGAGCAGCATTGAAATACAGTAGCGTAGTTGGCCCAGTAAAGCAGCTACAACTCTGCACAGTTTAAAAACCTGGCAAATTACCTCAGAAATATAGCCTATATATAATATATGGCATATTATATACATCATTTTTAATAAATTTTGAATTATATGTAGCATGTACATGACATTTTTCATTCCTCCGTGTACCACTAGAAGGAAGCCCACGTACCACTAGTGGTACACGTACCACAGTTTGAGAACCACTGATCTACACTCTATTTCAGAGTGAATATTCAGAGTAGCGGTAGACACTATAGTGAGCACGTCACAGGCTGTCATTGTTCAAAAATGAATCAATGTGGATATAAAACCAACTTCAGCTCTGGCTTGGTGGAATAGCGCTATTTACTGATGTTTTACTGTTAAACTAAATATAATTCGACATTGTCGATGCTGTTAAAGGACCCTTATAAAACTAAAAATAGTCACATTAATCTTTCACTGGAAGATTTCAGTGGCTGAACAACACTTCTGTGCATATAACCCATCCATATCAACACAATCCACATCAGCTCTGCGTGACTAAAAGAGTTGTAAAACAGAACGTTATCTGTCTAACAGAAACACTTCAGCCATGGTGTCATTGGTCTTCTAGCGTGCAAAACTAACTTGAATATTGATTCAGGATTTTCAAAAGTTTTGATTCAGCATTTGTTTAACGTGGATGGGTCTGTCTATATTCTAACCCAGAAGATAAATGTACATATAAATACATTTAGATCATTTACTTTAACCGTTACTATTTAAATGTAAACAACCTATTTTTATTATGTTTAATCCACTTAAATTTGTCAAAATAATTAAGATAACATAATTAATTTGTGTTGGGACAATATGAAGAAGCTGTGTGTATATTTTACAGTGTAGAAAATGCTTCTTGGTTTGAAAAAGCTTAGATATTTGGATGAGAAACTAGAGCTACTAAACTGGCCTACTTGACTTTATTTGTCTTCTTGATAAATCTACTTTTCGAGCATTAGCTCTCTTTAAAAATATCTCTTCGCATCTACAGGACAAAGAAAGGGTCTCGAGTGACCAAACGTGGCACTAAAATAAATGATCATATAGAAAAGGGAAAAACTAAAAGTATTTTTATGAGTGTAAAACTAAAAGCAGCTGTATAGTTTATAGCCAGCACTGTCAAATGGTTTAAGACTTTCACGAACTTAACTTGTCAACTCTCATTTTGAGCAAATGCTTTACATTTTGTCATACGCTGTAAATTATACTGTATGTATTTTAAAAGATTATTTGGGTATGTTTTACATAGGAACAAAAGCACATTTAGCTTCTGTTGAAGTTTCTTTGTAATTGCTTAAAATGTATTTAGTAAGATTGTCAGTTATTTCATTCCTTCATTCATTCATTCTTCTGCAGTTTGGTTTAAATTAAAACCGTTTTTATTTATTTATTCATTTATTTATGCATTCATTTGTTCATTCTTCTGCAGAAAGCCCTATTTCTTTTGGTTTGGCTTGAATCAAAGCACTATATATTCATTCATTCATTCATTCATTCATTCATTCATTCATTCTGCAAAAGCCTTATTTCTTTTTGTCTGGCTTGAATCAAAGCTTTATTCATTCATTTATTTATTTTTTATTTGTTCGTTCGTTTATTGATATGTTAATTTATTTGTTAATTCATTATTGTATTGGTTCTTCTGCAAAAGCCTTATTTCTTTTAGTTTGGTTTGAATCAAAACACTGTTCATTCATTCATTCATTCATTCATTCATTCTTTCTTTCTTCTGCTGAAAGCCTTGTTCCTTTTAGCTTGGCTTAAATTAAAGAAGTATTTTTTTTTATTATTCATTCATTCATTCATTCATTCATTCATTCATTCATTCATTCATTCATTCATTCATTTATTCTTCTGCAATTTCTTTAAGTTTGGCTTGAATCAAAGTCCCATTTATTCATTAATTCATTTGTTTGTTCGTTTATTCATTCATTCATTCATCATCAAAAGCCTTATTTCTTTTAGGTTGGCTTTAATCAAAGCTTCATTCATTCATTCATTCATTCATTCATTCATTCATTCATTTATTTGTTTGTTTGTTCATTCAGTTGTTAATTTCTTTGTTAATTCATTAATGTATTGATTCTTCTGCAAAAGCCTTATTGCTTTTAGTTTGGCTTGAATCAAAGCACTGTTCATTCATTCATTCATTCATTCATTCATTCATTCATTCATTCATTCTGTCATTCTTTCTTCTGCTGAAAGCCTTGTTCCTTTTAGCTTGGCTTAAATTAAAGAAGTATTTTTTTTTATTATTCATTCATTCATTCATTCATTCTTCTGCAATTTCTTTAAGTTTGGCTTGAATCAAAGCCCCATTTATTTATGAATTCATTTGTTTGTTCGTTTATTCATTCATTCATTGATTCATTCATCATCAAAAGCCTTATTTCTTTTAGGTTGGCTTAAATCAAAGCTTCATTCATTCATTCATTCATTCATTCATTTATTTATTTACTCATTCATTCTGCAGAAAGCCTAATTTATTTTAGTTTGGTTTGAATCAAAACAGTATTTATTCATTCATTTATTCATTCATTCTTCAGCAGAAAGCCTTGTTTCTTTTAGTTTGACTTGAATTAAAGCATTCATTTCTTTCTTCATTCATTCATTCATTCATTCATTCATTCATTTTTCTGCAGAAAGCCTTTTATTTCAATTTAGTTTAGTGTGTTATATGTGTATTGATTTGTGTATTGTTGTACCTATAGAATTGTATATTGTAAAACAGGCCATTTGTAAACAGGCCAATGTTTTAATTGTGTGATTTTTTTTGGTTGTGTTATTTTGTACTCTAATTAATGGAGCGTGTGTGAGAGCATAATGTACCGTGTAGTGGTGTGTGTGTGTTTTTGCATTAACTCTTTAATGTATTTTTCAGAGTCAATATGGCAACCGTGAGCAAGGTCTGTGTGGAGCAGCAGAGCGAAAGCCACCTGTCTCTTTCTGGATCCAAGCTTTTTACAGCTTTGTGACCATATGCTGCTATAAAAACAGCACAAGACGCATACAAGACAAGCTTCCGGCCCTTTCTTCCTTTCTCAAATCTCTGGACGGGGTTTCGTCTGTCAGCGTTTTGCTATCTGCATGCTGTAGGTCAAGGGTTGGACATACAGACATTTCATTGAGGAGCTACAAAAGCTGTTCTTCATGAGCGAGTCCTGAAAGTCACGGGTGGCCAGTGGTTTTATATTTCACTCCAGATAAATCACAGCAGCACAACTGAACAAAGGCCACACCACATATGAAGATCAAAAATACCTTATTATTATTATTATTATTATTATTGTAAATATTAATATTATTAATGATAAAAATAAGAATAGTATAATAATAATAATAATAATAATATATTATTATTATTATTATTATTATTATTATTATTATTATTATTATTCCAATGGTGTTGTTGTTGTTATTTTATTAGAAAATTTTCTTATTTTTATTGTCTTAAATTATAAGTTTAATAACAACAAATATTTTATTATTATTAATAATATTATTTTCGCAGATGTTATTATTCATTAGAAATTATACATAGTATTCTTATATCTTATTGTCATATTTTATCATCTTTAATAACAACAAATATTTTAATATTATAATTTTTATTTTTAAAAATTTGATTTGTTTTGCAGAGGTTGCTATTATTTTTCAAAAAATATTATATATATTATAATTTGTATTGTCTGACATTATTATTTTTAATAACAGCAAATGTTTATTAATATTTTATTATTATTAATATTATTATTTTTGTAGATGTTGTAATTTTATTAGAAAATTATTCTTAATTTTATTTTATTGTCTTATATTATATTAATAACAACAAGTATTTTTATTATTATTATTATCATTATTATTATTGCTGATGTTGTTATTATATAAGAAAATTATTCTTAATATTATTGTATTTTATTGTATCCTTTTCTTATTTTTAATAACAACAACTTTTGTTTTATTATTTAAATATTTTTAATAAAAACAAGTTTTATTATTTTTATTATTATTATTATTATTGTTTGAATTATTATTGTTATTGCAGGTGTTGTTGTTATTATTAGAAATTATTCTTAATACTCTTATATTTTATTGTCTTATATTATTGTTTTAATAACAACAAATTTTATAATATTATTATTGCAGATATTGTTGTTGTTATTTCATTAGAAAACAAATATTAATATTTAGATTTTTTTAATTGTTAAATATTATTGTTTATAACAACAACAAATGTTTTATTATTAATATCATTGTTGTTGTTATTATTATTATTATTATTATTGTTATTATTATTGTTATTATTGTTATTTTTGTTATTATTTTATTATATTATTATTATTATTATTATTATTATTATTTTATTATTATTATTATTATTATTATTATTATTTAACAATAATAAATAAATATAGCCGTTTTAAATAATTTTATATTACATGTAATAAATGAAATAATAAAAATCAATTCACTAATAAGTATTAATATAAAAAATATAAAACAATAATTATAAATAAACAAGTAAAATCATTCATATTATAGATTTGAATATACCAAATTACAGATTATTGAGTTTTTATTATACACTAATTCAGATGGGGTAGCTATCCATCCAATAAAATAATACCTACAGTCTTACAGATGATGAAAAGACCCTCCTTCTGAGCCCAAACCCCACCACAAAATCACATTCGTCTACATTCCATCACATTATATCTCTCAGTTCTATCACATTCCCACAAATCAAGCCTCAGATAAAACCCAGCATACAGACACAGAACCGAATCTATACAATCATGCCAATCAGCCGCTGGAGTCCAGAAACAGTCCCTCTTCAAAGGTAATTAGTCTTCATATTGTGGCGTGTCCATCCAGTTTGGCCCACGCGGCTCTCGGGAGCGAACACACGGACATGGTTAATAGGCTCTGTTAATGAGCCAGTCCTTTATGATCAATCTTATGCGCGGACTTCCAGTTTATGAGCATGGCGTGCTGGGGATCGCTCTGGGAGAAAACCTGCTATAATTGTTATGTACATATATGGAACGAGCGTCCGCAGAGGAACAGCGGCGTCCTTGTGGCTGCTAATTTAAACACACTCCGGTCTGGGCCTTTTCTAGAGGGCCAAATGCCCTCTTCGTCCTCAACCACCTGGTCAAAATACTAACAGCTGATTTGCTCGTGACCTCCAGAATGGCTATAAATCATACCTCACCTCTAGCAGATCTAGCCACGCTCCTCTATATGACAAGATTATAGCCGTTTTTTAATCGCTAGAGGCCTCAGTATGGGCATCCCCAGGTGTAAATAGAGCGCAATAAAAATAATTAGCATACCTGCTGTTCATAGTATATTTGCTAATGTATCCTACAGTTACGTGATGCATTTTGTGTAAGCTTTACAAAAAGATAGCTCTTTAATCTTCCTATGATCTCAGAGAAGGCTTTTTTCAGAGTTTAGGAGCCATATGTGAGAATGTTTGACCTCCTTTAGTGGACTTTGCTTTTCTGGGTTCTAACCGAAGCCCTGAGTTTTGACATGTTTTCACTCTTCCTCTCATCTTTCACTCACAGCAAACTGATAATTGAAGGGGAGTGGCTAAGTGTATTTTGGCCAATACATGAAACTGACGGAAATTGCCTTTCCAGAGTGAAAGCAAGTGGTCAACCGTCTGGTCAAAATATTCACACATCCTATAGTTATGTGGCACATTGTGCGTAAACTTTTCTCTTGTTTTGAACTGAGAGAGTGTCTGTCTCAACATCAGACATTGTTAGGAAGGCTATTCCAGAGTTCAGGAGCCATATATAAGAAGGGTCGACCTCCTTTAGTGGACTTTGCTATTCTGGCTACAACCAGAAGCTCTGAGTTTTGACATATTGTCACTCTTCCTCACATCTTTCACTCACAGCAAACTGATAATTGGAGGGTAGTGGCTGAGTATATTTTGGCCAATCCATAAAAACTGATGCAAATTGCCTTTCCAAAGTGAAAGCAAGTGGTCAACCGTCTGGTCAAAATATTCACACATCCTACAGTTATGTGGCGCATTGTGTGTAAGCTTTACTCTTGTTTTGAACTGAAAGAGTGTCTGTCTCAACATCAGACATTGTTAGGAAGGCTATTCCAGAGTTCAGGAGCCATATATAAGAAGGGTCGACCTCCTTTAGTGGACTTTGCTATTCTGGCTACTACCAGAAGCTCTGAGTTTTGACATTGTCACTCTTCCTCTCATCTTTCACTTACAGCAAACTGATAATTGGAGGGTAGTGGCTGAGTATATTTTGGCCAATCCTTAAAAACTGATGCAAATTGCCTTTCCAAAGTGAAAGCAAGTGGTCAACCGTCTGGTCAAAATATTCACACATCCTACAGTTATGTGGCGCATTGTGTGTAAGCTTTACTAAAAAGATAAGTCTTTAATCTTGTTTTGAACTGTGAAAGTGTGTGGCTTAACCTCTGACATTATCAGGAGGTCTATTTCAGAGTTCGGGAGCCATATATGAGAAGAGTCGACTTCCTTTAGTGGACTTTGCTATTCTGGCTACTACCAGAAGTCCTGAGTTTTGAAATGTTTTCACTCTTCCTCTCATCTTTCACTCACAGCAAACTAATGTTTGGAGGGGCGTGGCTAATCATATTTTGCCCAATCGATGACACTGATGGAAATTGACTTTCCAGAAAGGAAACAATTAGTCAACCGTCAAAAAAAAACGTCAAAGTATTAACAGCTAACTTGCTTGTGACCCCCAGAATGGCTATAAATCAAATCTCACCTCTAGCACATATATCCAAGCTCCTCTATATGACAAGATAGCCTTATTTTTCTCTAGAGGCCACAGGATGGGCATTCCCAGGTGGAAATAGAGCGCAAAGAAAATAATTATAATAATAATATTTTTTTAATAATATAAAATTTTAAAT
>NC_141027.1:77915000-77932500 GCF_052040795.2 Danio rerio
CTTGCGGGGGCTAATAATTTTGACCTTAAAATTGTTTTTAAAAAAAAATTAAAAACTGCTTTTATTCTAGCCGAAACAAAACAATTTAGACTTTCTCCAGAAGCAAAAATATTATCAGACATACTGTGAAAATGTCCTTGCTCTGTTAAACATCATTTGGGAAGTATTTGAAAAATAAAGCAAAATTCAAAGTAGGGCGAATAATTCTGACTTCATCTGTGTGCGCTGCACTGAAACTACTGTGTAGCTTTAACATTCATTCAAGTAAATATTAAATCATTTTTAAATACTGATATATTTTCAAATCTGTATTGGCAAATCTCTAAAAATGATTTAATATTTATCTTAAAAAAATTTTTATATTATTTATTTCAATACTTATTTAAATATTATTTATTCTAATATTTATTTTAATATCTATTATTTATTTTAATATCATTTTTATAACAATTTTGTTATTATTTGTTTTAATATTTATTTTAAGATTTTTTACAATTTATTTTAATATCTATTTTAGTATTTATTTTAATGTCATTTATTTTATTATCTATTTTAATATTCCTTTTACTATTTTTTTTATATCTATTTTTATTTTTATATTTTATTTTAACAATTTATTTTAATAACTATTTTAATATTTATTTTACTATTTATTTATAGTTATTACTTTAATAACTATTTTAATATTTATTTTACTGTTTATTTTACTATTTATTTTAGTATTTATTTCAATGTTATTTATTTCAATATATATTTTAATATTTATTTTAAGTCTATTTTAATGTCTATTTTATTATTTATTTTAATATCTTTTTTAGCATTTATTTTAATGATATTTATTTTAATATCTATTTTAATATCTATAATTTAATTAAAAATGTTTTAATATATATATATATATATATATATATATATATATATATATATATATATATATATATATATATATATTTAAATTTTAATGACTATTTCAATATTTAGTTGAATATTTATTTTAATATTATCTATTTTAATATTTATTTAAATATTCATTTTAGTATTTATTTTAATATTTATTTTAATGTTGTTTATTTTTATATTTATTTTAATATCTATAATTTATTTTAATATCTTTTGTTTTAATCTTTTATCTTAATATCTATTTTAATAATTATTTCAATATTTATTTCAATATTTATTTTCATAATATCTATTTTAATATTTATTTAAGTATTTATTTTAGTATTTATTTTAATGTTATTTATTTTAATTGTTATTTTAATATTGTTTTTTTTTTATATCTTTCATTTACTTGAATATTTATTTTAATATTTTTTATTTTAATATCTATTTTAATATTTATTTTTAAAAGCCAAAACTGATCAAACTCCTAAATAAAAGTATCTAAATAATAATAATAATAATAATAATAATAATGTGCCATAAAATAAAATAAAAAATAATGATAACTGTTATATACTTTGTTATAAATATTTTTTACAAAATCATTATTTTGATACTTTTGTCATTTAAATAATAATAAAATATTAATATTAAAAATAATAACAACAAAATGTACCATAATATTAATACATTTTAAAATAATTATTCCATCCATGCACCCATCTTATGCTTATCCAGGGATTGGTCTCAGATTATTGATTCATTTTCATCAGGGGTCACCACAGCAGAATGAACTACCAACTCTTCCAGCATATGTTTCACACAGCGGATGCTCTTTCCAGCTGCAACCCAGTACTGGGAAACATCCACACACTCATTCACACACATACACTACGGCCAATTTAGTTTCTTCAATTCTCCTATAGCGCATGTCTTTAGACTGGGGGAGGTGAAAACCCACGCCAACACGAGGAGTACATGCAAACTTCACACAGAAAGGCCAACTGACCCAGTCGGGACTTGAACTAGCAACCTTCTTTCTGTGAGGCGACAGTGCTAACCACTGAGTCACAGTCAAAAATCAAATAAAAAAAGCCAACAGCACAGGATGATTTAAAACAATGAAATCATATTTATTACTATCTGTCCAGTTACACAAAGTGCTTCAGTTTAGCACAGATCTATCATAGCCTTATGCGGATAAATCAACATTCAAACACAACACACACACACAGCATTACAGCCACAATATCATCATAAACATCCCTACACACGCAACTCTGTGGATCTCTGTGGGCTCTCCTCCAGCTCTCCATCTTCCGCCTCCAGATCTGCAGGGTCACTTTTCTCTTTCTTCAGGATTTTCAGGCATTTCTCCAGTCTCTTCATGCACACGGTGACGTCTCCTTTGGTTATTCCGATAGCAGACGCAGCGTTGAGGTATGGGCAGGGGTAGGCCTCGGAGTGGGACATAAAGCCACTGAAGGTGTGTCCACTCACAGTCTGCTGCACTCCTAACGGGACCACCCTGACAACAACACACAAAATACATCATCATCACCATTATTATTATTATTATTATTATTATTATTATTATTATTATTATTATTATTGTCTATGCCATTTAATAGTATGAATGTAATCACAATCAGAATCAGAAAGAGCTTTTATTGCCAGGTGTGTGTTTATTTTTTTAACACATTTCGGAACATAATAGTTTTAAAGGGCAACTATTATGCAAAAATCATAAGTGGTTTAAACACAGTTGTAAAATTGGTAAAAATGAATTAATTCTCTTTTTGAATAATCACATGTTTGCAGGAACACTTTGATTGACATTCTCCCTTTGTACGTGGGCGGGAAAGCCCCGCCCACTAGTGACTATCTCTCCCTCATTAGCATAGGACATCAATCTTGTTTTTGAATCTGACACATTTGTAGCTCCGCCAATTGACCCGCCCACTGCCTTACCTAAACCCAACCAACAGTGTTTTCAAAAGCACCGATTAAACCGCCCACCGCCTTCCCTAAACCCAAACAACACTGTTTTCAAAAGCACCGATCGACCCGCCCACCCACTTCCCTAAACCCAACTGACAATGTTTTCAAAAGCACTAACTGACCCACCCACTCCTCAAAACCCAACCGACAGTGTTCTCAAAAGCACCAATTGACCTGCCCACCCCCTTCCCTAAACCCAACCCACAGTGTTCTCAAAAGCACCAATTGACCTGCCCACCCCCTTCCCTAAACCCAACCCACAGTGTTCTCAAAAGCACCAATTGACCTGCCCACCCCCTTCCCTAAACCCAGCCCACAGTGTTTTAAAAAGCACAGATTGACCCGCCTACCTCCTTCCCTAAACCCAGCCCACAGTGTTTTCAAAAGCACAGATTGACCCGCCTACCTCCTTCCCTAAACCCAGCCCACAGTGTTTTCAAAAGCACAGATTGACCCGCCTACCTCCTTCCCTAAACCCAACCCACAGTGTTTTCAGAAGCACCAATTGACCCGCCCACCCCCTTCCCTAAACCCAACCCACAGTGTTTTCAGAAGCACCAATTGACCCGCCCACCCCCTTCCCTAAACCCAGCCCACAGTGTTTTCAAAAGCACCGATTGACCCGCCCACCCCCTTCCCTAAACCCAGCCCACAGTGTTTTCAAAAGCACAGATTGACCCGCCTACCCCCTTCCCTAAACCCAACCCACAGTGTTTTCAGAAGCACCAATTGACCCGCCCACCCCCTTCCCTAAACCCGACCCACAGTGTTTTCAAAAGCACCGATTGACCCGCCCGCCCCTTCCCTAAACCCAACCCACAGTGTTTTCAAAAGCACCGATTGACCCGCCCACCCCTTTCCCTAAGCCCAACCCAGTGTTTTCAGAAGCACCAATTGACCCGCCCACCCCTTCCCTAAACCCAACCCACAGTGTTTTCAAAAGCACCGATTGACCCGCCCACCCCCTTTCCTAAGCCCAACCCACAGTGTTTTCAGAAACACCAATTGACCCACCCACCCCCTTCCCTAATGCCAACCCACAGTGTTTTCAGAAACACCAATTGACCCGCCCACCCCTTCCCTAAACCCAACCCAGTGTTTTCAGAAGCACCAATTGACCCACCCACCCCCTTCCCTAAACCCAGCCCACAGTGTTTTCAAAAGCACAGATTGACCCGCCTACCCCCTTCCCTAAACCCAACCCACAGTGTTTTCAGAAGCACCAATTGACCCACCCACCCCCTTCCCTAAACCCAACCCACAGTGTTTTCAAAAGCACCGATTGACCCGCCCACCCCCTTCCCTAAACCCAGCCCACAGTGTTTTCAAAAGCAGATTGACCCGCCTACCCCCTTCCCTAAACCCAACCCACAGTGTTTTCAGAAGCACCAATTGACCCGCCCACCCCCTTCCCTAAACCCGACCCACAGTGTTTTCAAAAGCACCGATTGACCCGCCCGCCCCTTCCCTAATACCAACCCACAGTGTTTTCAAAAGCACCGATTGACCCGCCCACCCCCTTCCCTAAGCCCAACCCAGTGTTTTCAGAAGCACCAATTGACCCGCCCACCCCTTCCCTAAACCCAGCCCACAGTGTTTTCAAAAGCACCGATTGACCCGCCCACCCCCTTTCCTAAGCCCAACCCACAGTGTTTTCAGAAGCACCAATTGACCCGCCCACCACCTTCCCTAATACCAACCCACAGTGTTTTCAAAAGCACTGATTGACTCGCCCACCCCCTTTCCTAAACCCAACTCAGTGTTGTCAAAAGCACCGATTAACCCGCCCACCGCCTTCCCTAAACCCAACCCACAGTGTTTTCAGAAGCACCAATTGACCCGCCCACCGCCCGTCCCTAAACCCAACCTACAGTGTTTTCAAAAGCACCGATTGACCCGCCCACCAGAAGCTATCGGAGGCGTCAAACTGCCCCATAGCGTTCGTTTTAAAAGCGAAATGCAGCCATATGTACATCTAGCTACATATTTTGCGTTCTCCAGAAATGTATACAGGGGTATGTATTCACAATAAGCCTGTGTTGCTTGTTCTACTTAATTGTGCCATCCTAATATTATCACTACGATGACCAATATCTTACCAGTAGTAATTAATTGAACCAGTTCTGTAAAAAATGATGAGTCAAACGGTCCAAACAGATGGCAAATATCTTTATGAATTAATAACATTTTACACTTTCCAAATTCACAACAGACTTTCTTTGTTCGGTCTTAAACTCTTCCATGATATTTATTCATTGCACATCCATCACTGCAGATATAGAGTGTATAGCTTTTGACAGGCTAAAAGGGGTGAAGAGGATAATGCTGAAGCGAAACCCATGAGAACGAGAATGACTCCCATTTAAATAATGAAAGCGGACGGCAGAGAGAAGATTTCATCAATATTACAGCAGGTCAGCCGCTGTCCGGCGGAAAATATAAACACACAAAATGCAGCTTTGGGATGTGGAAATATTCATTCAGTCAAATCTCTAGCACTTAAGAAGTGAGTTGTACACAAAAGCTTCACCATGGAGACTGAAGCCACACCTTAAATGTCATTCAACAAACACAGATTTCTGCATCACAACTATTCATCCAAAGGTTAGTATTTAGTTGGCTTCATAGAGTATATGATATTAGGTTTAATGCCATGCGAAAACTGAGGAAACCTTTTAATTTCCCCTCTGATGTGAAATTCTAAGATAAATATAAAAAGGTCAGAAGCTCACCTGGCTCCAGAAACCTGCCTGGTGAAGAGCATGGAGCCCAGCTGAGTGACTGCAGAGCTACTGTGGGCTTCCAGATGGTTCAGGGACATCGCTGGAGAACACAAGAACACATGCAGTTATTTGAGTTGTGATATAAACACTCGATGAAAAGCAATGACAGCATATAATCATGCAGACTGTTGGAGGTTTTCCCTGTTGGGAAGAGTTACAGTCTGTGTAAGACCTTTGAGCACTTACACTACCTGATAAAAGTCTTGTTGTGTATAAAAATCCCCGTTGTATGAGCAACAAATAATAACTTGACTTGGAAAAGTGGCAGAGTGGATGATCAACATCAACAGCCTGAGATATCAAGACTTTTGTGCTGCCCATTACATTACAAACCACAGGAGAGGGACAATTCTCCAGCAGGATAGCGCTCCTTCTCATACTTACAGCCTCCACATCAAAGCTCCTGAGAGCAAAGAAGCTCAAGCTGCTCAAGGATTGGCCAGCCAAGTCACCAGACATGAACATTATTGAGCACGTCTGGGGTAAGATGAAGGAGGAGGCGTTGAAGATGAACACAAAGAGTCTTGATGAGCTCTGGGAGTCCTGCAGAAACGCTTTCTTCTTCATTCCAGATGACTTTATTAATCAGTGATTTGAGTCATGTCAGAGATGTATGGATGCAGTCCTCCAAGCTCATGATGGAGTCAGACACAATATTCATTCTGTCTCCACTGCAGCAGGACTTTATATTCTATACTGGACATTATTTCTGTTCAGTGATGAGACTTTAGTCTAAGCAGAGTCAGACCTTACTGTCCTAATGAAATCATTCAAAATCAAGACATGATCAGATTTTATTGTGCTCAAACAAGTGTCATCTAGAGGCCTTTGCCTTTCATATAAGCCATATCAGACAACAAACGATCAACTAGAAGCCCAGTTATTATTTGCTGTTCCTAAAACTTGGATAGGCAAAAAGACTTATCAGGTAGTGTACCTTCATATGTCTGAAACAAATCAAAATAAGAAGCTCAGCTCTCAGAACATATTAAACACAGTAAGTGTATTTCTGCGCACACACACTATAATCTGCTGCTTAACTCCATATAAAGGCCAGAAACGTCAATGCACAGGTCTATCTAAAGGGTTAATGCAGCCAACTAATGATCAACAGTACAAATAATAAATTTGACCTCTTCCCAACAGGGAAAACCACCAACAATCAAGATGTTATGCTGTCATGGCTTTGCAATCAAAACATGTGGTTATAATGGAAGTCAATGGGGTAAAAACAGCCGCCAACATAATGAAAGGGGAGTCAATTTGAACAATAAACAAGTGTTAAATTGTCTAAATGGTCTTTTATTTCATTTTGTTCTTATTTTCCACAAGCCTGATTCAGCAGTCGCCAATAGCGAAAGATGGAGCCAGATGGTGTATTTACAGGATCTGCCAGCAGGGGTTTACGCCAACCAGCCAAACCTTGAGCCTCATACCCAAAACATTTCTGCAGCTATTTTCATTCACTACAGCAGAATGCGTGTTAACTGAGCGTTTGTACAGAAGCCTTCAGCCGTTTGCTCTACATTATGCATGACTCCTCACCCAGTGATATGGGGTTGTGTGGTGTTTTCAGCAGTCTCTCTCCGTGTCTCGCGGCTAAAGCGCTCAGCTCCTGCGCCAGATGCCCGTACAGCTCCTGCGGGCCACACAAAATTATAAACACAGTTATAAATAGCTCCACACACAGCGCTTCTGTCGCACTTTCTGCTAAAGGTGCATGTTTTTTGGGTTTGGCGTCTGCTGTCCTACAGTAAACCCAGCAGCTGCTTCAGCTTTCCAGCCTCCTGTACCTTTCCCCCACGCTGAATTATTGGATTTATTAAATTTGGTACAGCTGAAGTGAGAATTATTAGGATGATTTAATCTTATGGAATTATTTTCCACTAATTTCTGTTTAACGGAGAGCAGATTTTGTCAACACATTTCTAAACATAATAGTTTTAATAACCCTGCTGAAAAAAACAGCTTAAACCAGCCGAGGCTAGTTGGCTGGTTTTAGCGGGGTCTTGGCCACTTCCAGGCTGGTTTCCAGCCATTTCCAGCCTGGTCTTAGCTGGTCAGGCTGGTTTTGGCTGGACTCTCAGCCTGGCTAGGCTGATTAAGCTAGTTTTAGCTGGTCATCTCCTAGCCTGACCAGCTAAGACCAGCCTGGAAATGGCTGGAAACCAGCCTAAAAGTGGCCAAAACCACTCTAAAACCAGCCTGGTCAACCAGCTATAATCAGCCAATCAGCCTGGGCTGGTTTAAGCTGTTTTTTTCAGTAGGGAACTCATCTCTAATCACTGATTTATTTTATCTTTGTCATGATGACAGTACGGGGGTCCTGCAGGTTTCACCAAGTTAAATTTAAGACTTATTAAGGCCGTTATGGATGAAATTTTAGACTTGTACAGGGTTTAATGCTTAGGATTTTTTTCGAATATCCCAGCAGGGAAAGATTTTCACTTGTCCAATCAAAATGATTATAATTTACTACATTTAATAATACAATAATAATAATTTAATAATAAAATATATAGGCCTGGTCAGTGTCATGATCACCAGCGATCTAACCCTGATAGTGAACACTCACTATCACCCAGAGTACAATCCTGTCACCAAAGGAACTACAAATCCTGTCATGCACCACACACTCACACCTGTTCCAGTTCTTCTTTAAATACACACACATACAGCTGGGAGCTGCTCAAAGACTGATTACATGGGCCATATATACAGCACACAAACACACAGGCTGCGTCCGAAACCGTATACTTTCATCCTATATATGCTAAAATCAGTATGCGAGCCGAGTAGTTTGACCGAATTCATGGAAATGTCAGCTTAAAGTGACATTTAAAGGCTTAACTAGGTTAATTAGGTGAAGGCATGGTTATTAGGTCAATGTATATCAGTGGTTTGTTTTGTTTCAGCCGTGGTGCGATCCTTCAGAT
Organism: Danio rerio; assembly: GCF_052040795.2. Lineage (NCBI taxonomy): Eukaryota > Metazoa > Chordata > Actinopteri > Cypriniformes > Danionidae > Danio > Danio rerio. The sequence continues at coordinate 77,923,603 of NC_141027.1, forward strand.
CGTCGTTTTGAACTGCATAACGTCATTTCCCTCCAGCGTGCAAAAAGTAACTCTGATACTGATTCAGGGTTTAGAAAAGTTTTGATTCTGCATTTTTGGCCATGCTGGTCTTTCAGAAAGGAGTTCAGGATGATGCAGAGTTTGCCTGATCTCTCTGTCAGCGGTACATGCGTGCTTCACATGTACGTGCGAGTGACGCATCTGTCTGCTTAAAGAGGCTGCGCAGAAATACACATTTAAATTTGTTGACAGTTTGAGATGCCTGTGGTAAATGAGTTATTTGTCGACCTGACAATATTTAATTGAACGAAATTTTTCAGTTTTATGCCTTATCCAGAATATATAAACACATTTAAACACATTGAGATCATTTACGTAATCAGCACTATTGGAATGTGAAGAGACTTTCAACCAGCCCAACAACACGTTTCTGAACACAATCCCCTACTGCACTGTTTAAAATCAGCCCATATTAATAGTTTGCAACCACTTACCTTTAAAAAAATAAAATAAAATAAAAATCCAATGCATCATTTTTTTCAGTGCAGCATGTGATTTGTCATCTGAAGTCGAATGCATTTGCGTGCACAGAAACCAGCAGCGTTTGCAAGAGCTGCGCTTCACCACTGGGAGCAATTATAGATGAACTGAAGGAGTCGAAGCCTTATTATAATGCTTTTAGCGAGACGACTGAGACCTACAGGGTGAAAATAATAACCTGCTGTGCCTGTCTGTTCGTAATATTACCACCGCTTCGACATTTAAATCACACTTCTTCCATTTTTCCTCCTGAAGTAATGCATGGCTTTGTTTAAATATTGTTTACATTCGTTCATTTTTCTTCAGCTTAGTCCTTTATTTATCCTGAGGTCGCCACAGCGGAGTGAACCGCCAACTATTCCAGCATATGTTTTACACTGCGGATGCCTTTCCAGCCACAACCCAGTACTGGGAAACACCCATGTACACTCATTCACACACACACTCATACACTACGGCCAATTTAGTTCATCAATCCCCTATAGCACATGTGCTTGGACTGTAGGGGAACATGCAAACTCCACACAGAAATGCTAACTGGCCCAGCCGGGACTCGAACCAGCAACCTTCTTGCTGTGAGGTGACCATGCTAACCATTGCGCCATCCAAACAAACTTTCATTTTACTGTAATGCAAATATGATGCAAATAAGTGTCTGAAAGCTTTACATTAAGTCGTTGTTATGATAAGTATATTTATTTAAAGCATGTAACTTCTGTGAAAGCATTGTTTTCTGTCTTTTGAAACCTGCTGGGCCGCTGAATCTGACCACAAAGACCATCTTATATGATCCACAACAGCTGTAAATTATTAATAACCGGATGCATTAGTGGTAAATCAATACTCCATTTCTTATGTCTAATGGTGTTTTCTTTAATAATACGCCCACCTGTCTCTATACTTCTCAATCAGGGATTAAAGTGATTTCAATTATTTATGTTAAAATATTTCAGAACTTACCCGAAATTAAAATAAATAAATAAATTACAACGTAAACTGAAATCATTTATTTTCCCCCATCGAAATAATAATGCGCTGCTTTTAATCATAAATGTTGCTCATGGTCATGAAAAAATTAAGCAATAAGTTTGGCAATTAGGCACTTCGATGCTCGAGTATCGATATATCGATACTTAGAAGTTTCTAATTTGGTATTGATATTTTTTTAGGTATCGTTATTTCAACTATATTTTAATAATTTCTGCATAACTAAATGCTTTAGAGAAGAAATAACAAGACGGGAGGGTGGCGGGAGATGGGTCTGAAATACGGGAGACTCCCGGGAAAAACAGCAGTGTTGGCAGGTATGTTACAGTGTGCAATAAATAATATATTGGTTCTTATTTTTCTTTTTTCTTTTCATCACACGTCTTTTTTCATCATGCTGAGACACCCATAACTGACTACATCATATAACAAATTAACAGATATAGATCATTTGTTTTGTGAGATTTTAGTGATGCATATTTTTTGGATTTAACAACTAAAGTAGAGGTCTGCGCAAGAAGAAATTTCTGAATAAAGCGTGGGAGCGGTCGGTAACTGGTTTAACTTTGGACGGAGCGGGCGGCCTAACAAGATCGCTCCCGACTCCCGAGCGAGCGAGCACGCGTATGTATGTATGTGAATGAGACAACGTGATACTGCGTTTAGCTAGCGTTCGGCTAGAAAACGGGGTGGGATGGGCAGCGGGACAACAAATGCTAAATATAAGCGGGAGCGATCGGGTTCGGGCTAAAACCTGGTGGGAGCGGGCGGGAGCGGGATTAAAAATTTAGTCCCGCACAGATCTCTAAACTAAAGTCATGCCGAAATATGTATATATTCACCTTTCTGTCCGCCAGGAGTTTCTTGTATCCGTTTGCTCCCAGTGTGAGCAGTGTGATGAGGACATCTAGAGATGGAGACGCAGACGCTCGACCTGCATAAAAACACATCAAATTAATCCGTGTTCGATAATTCACTTTTAAAAAGTAATTAATTACTAATTAAAGACACTCTGATGTCTTTACGGTTGCATTATGGGATGTTGATCTTTGCTCTGTCGACTCTTGATGTCGAAAATTCATTTCTACAGTTTAACAAAGTGACTTTTATTGACATTTTAGTAGTTTGTAATAATATAATATTATTATTATTATTAATAATATAATGAAAATAAAATAATAAATAATATATAATATAATACAATATAATAAATAATATAATATAATATAATATAAAATAATTTAATACTAATAAAAATATAATAAATATTAATATAATATAATATAATATAATATAATATAATAACACTAATAATAATAATAATATAATAAAATATAATATATTAACACTAATAATATAATATAATATAATATAATAACACTAATAATAATAATAATATAATATAATATTATATAATATAATATATAATAACACTAATAATAATATAATATAATAACACTAATAATATAATATAATATAATATAATATAATATAATATAATATAATATAATATAATATAATATAATATAATAACACTAATAATATAATATAATATAATATAATATAATATAATATAATATAATATAATATAATAATTATATAATATATAGAGAAATAAGTGTGTAAAATAACAGGAAATATACTGGATGTTTATTACAAGGTTTCTGTAGTGTGATATACAACACAAACCCAGGCGCAATATAGCACCGCAAACTATTTTAAATGTTAATAAAAGTCACTTTTTCCATTTTTTCGAGGTTAAAAGTTGTTGGAAGAAAGATCAAGATCTCATAATGCAACTCAAATGCAGAAATAAACACTGACAATTAAAACAAGAGTCACAAAATACAAAAAAACTGCTCATTTATGGATATTTCTGACAGTGAAGCATCACAAAACATATGATTACAATTGCAACAGTAGTCTGAAAACTATTTTAATGCACTAAATTACTAATTACAGCAACACGGTGGCTCAGTGGTTAGCACTGAGATCTCACAGCAAGAAGGTCGCTGGTTCAAGTCCCGGTTGACCCAGTTGGCATTTCTGTGTGGAGTTTGCATGTTCTCCCCATGTTAGTGTGGGTTTCCTGCGAGTGCTCCGATTTCCCCTACAGTCCAAACACATGTGCTATAGGGGATTTCTGTGTGGAGTTTGGAGCATCCGAATGAAACCAACGCCAACAAGGGGATTTGTAATTTGTAATTTGTGAGTGAAAAGTCAGTAAGAACCGTAAGTCAAAACATGATCAACAAATTTGAATACTGGTGTGATGATAGTCATAATAACAGAAAAATTATTTATTTCATTCATTCGTTCTTGGTCTCTATTTCAGAAGTCACCACAGCGGAATGAATCGCCAACTATTCTGGCATATGTTTTACGCAGCGAATGCCCTTTCAGCCAGAAACCAGTACTAAGAAACACCCATACACACTTATTCACACACACACTCACACATTGCATTGGACTGTGAGGGAAACCGGAGCACCCGGAGGAAACCCACTTGGACTCGAACCAGCAACCTTCTTGCTGTGAGGCCATAGCGTTAACCACTGAGCCACCATGTTATCCCTAGAATATAAAATTTCATATTCAAAACAATTTTACAAGCACAATTTGCTTTCCGTTCATCACAGCGGTTCTCGTCAGGCATTTCAGAGCTGAAGAAACAGCGGAGCAGATTATAAGTGCGTTCCCCTGTCTGACTGACTCACTGAATCAATAGCAGCAGCAGTGCTCGGGATTTCCACTGCAGTGCAGAGAAAGAGGGAGGAAAAGAGTGTGCGGAGAGCCAATTGGAAACAACCACCGGCTCAAAAACTCAATCTAGACCTCAGAGAGGGATTTTAATGTAACAGCACTGCATATTACTGCATGGCGACAGTGTGTGATACTTATTGCATGAGATAATGCGTGACCCTGGAGCACAAAACCAGTCTAGAGTCTAGTTTTTGGAAATTAAATTTCAGGAACATCAGATTTTTGGCTGAGTTATGACTATATTTATATTAAAATACTAAGAAAATTGCCTTTAAAGGGCACCTATTATGCACAAACCACTTTTATAAGGGGTTTAAACTCAGTTGTGTGGCAGCAGTGTGTGAATATAACCAGCTTCTAACGGTAAACATTAATTAATTCTATTTTTATAATAATCAAACTTGGTAAAACAGATTAAATCTTTGAAAACTGTTATAAATCTGTAATTTTATAACTCTCTGAAACTGACGCCTTTAGGCTTTGATTCAAATTCTGCCATTTTGGTGACTGTCGCTTTAAATTCAAATGAGACTGTGCTCTTTTCAAAAGAGGGCGGAGCTACAAATGCATATGCATTAGCATAGTGGAAGATGCAAAACTTTAATGGCTGATGGCTGCTTCTCACTTAGGGCGGGTTATGCTAATGAGATGGTCACTAGTAGGTGGGGCTTTTCCCTTTCTGATGACACATACAAAGCATGTCAAGTGTTTTTCATCAAGCGTGGTTATTATAAAATAGAACTAATTACTGTTTATCATTAGAAGCTGGTTATATTCACACACTGCTGCCATATAAAAGGGATGTTTGCATAATAGATGCCCTTTAAAAAACATCCATTATTAAGAAGCTTAATCTTAACAACAAAAGATCCTATCAATGTCATAACATAGAATATCCTTTAATAATGCAGTTGACGGCAAAAATCAAGTCAATAACGTCAGAATGAGAGCATAGTTCCTAGCAATATTGGCTTAGACAATAGTCATTTTTAAATTTCTATCAGTCTTTCATTTCAGTCAGGAAAAGGATCAAAACTCTTTTTTTGCAAAATGCTAATGGTCTAATCCGATTCAATTCATTATGCTAAGCTAAGCTAAGCTAAAAGAACAAGAAATATGCTGAATGCATTAACAAATGGTTCAAGTCAACTGTTGAACTCAAGAAGACATGCAAAATTAGCCTTTTTCAAAAAAAAAAAGATGGAGTGTATCTTTAAGGGGTTATTATGTTATTGTTGTAATTCAGACTATTCACCTGCAAATGCACCTAAATAATAAATAAAATAAAATAAACGCAACTGCTTTCGTTTGTAACAGATCACTCACACACTACATAATTAGTGTTTTTGGAGAATGTGCATACCTGGGTAGATCTTACTGATCTCCTGAATGAAGTTTTCATCAAACCCAGCGATAATTGCACCGCCGACTGGGACCATGAAGTTTTTATCCAGACTTTGGACAAAGGCATCGATTCTCCCTACCCGAGCCCCCTATAAAAAGGTAAGACAATTTCGTTTTAGTGCAATTAAGCTAATTGCTGTAGTAAATTGGCTAAAAATTAGTTCAATAAAGGTAAAGTGTTACCTGCTGAATAAGGTGCATACATTTGGACGACTGCACTCCATAAGCGTTATTGACTATGTGAGGAATATCATGCTTGGCACATAAAACCGAGAGTTCCTCTAACCTGTAATAAACAAAACAAATAAAAAGTATTTAAAATCAATTAATAAATGGATCTGATCACTAAATAAATTTATTTTTAGAATAAAAAAATATTGACGAAAATTAAAAAATATATATTTTATCTAATATAATCTAATCCAATAAAATGTGATATAATATAATTTATAATAAATATAATATAATACAATATAAAAATATAATAAACATAATATAATATAAAGAAAATATTATATAATATAATATTATATATAATAGATATAATATAATATATAGAAAATAAAATATTATAAATATAATATAATAAATAAAAAAATAACATATATAGAAAATATAATATAATATATGATATAATATAATAAAATAATATCATATAATAAATACAATGTAATATATAATAAATATAATATAATTTATATAATATAATATAGTATATAGAAAATATAATATAACATAATATGATATAATATAATAAAAATAATATAATATAAGAAATATAATATAATAAATATAATATAATATAATATAATATATAGAAAATATAATATAATATGATATAATATGATAAAAATAATATAATATAATATAATATAATGAATATAATATATAATAAATATAATATAATATATAGAAAATATTATAAATATAATATAATAAATATAATATAATATATATAGAAAATATAATATAATATGATAAAAATAATATAATATAATATAATATATAATATAAAAGAATAGAATAGAATATATAGAAAATATAATATAATATAATTTAATATAATAAAAAATAATATAATATAATAAAATTACATCGCAGATATTTATGCTTAAGGTCTCCATGGCAGTTTCTTAAAAGATTACAAATAATTTGACATTAGACGTTAGTGAGAAAAGTATTATTTTATAACATCTTTTTAGCTGCTCTGTCCTTTAAACGGTTTTAATTGTTAGTCAGTATGTGCCTTTAGAGCATTAGCATAGCTCAATGTTTGCTTTAGTCAAAAAAATCTGTGTTATTTTGCTCAGTGGTTTTGACCTGCCTGTCAGGGACACGCGGTGCGAAACAGGAAGTGGTGGAATGAACACACAGGATGTTTTCAGCCCCGAACTCCTCAATCTTCCTCTCCACTTCCTCCAGATTCGTCCTCAGCTCGTCTCCTTCCAGAACATTCTCGATCACCACAGGCTCAAAGCCTTACAAAAGGGAAATATTCAACATATTTACTACACATAAAAGTACATTGCTGATGAATGCTTGACTTCTAGTTGAACTAGAAGTCAATTTATTATCTGTTGTTCCTAAAACTTAGATAAATGAATAGTCTAATGAATGAATAGTCTAATTTCTAATCTCTCTTCTATGTGTTCTACCTATACTCTGGGCTAGGAATGAAACTGTATTGAAAGCTGTGGTGAGTGAATCTTACCAGCGGTCACCATAGACTTGAAACAGGACTTCTGGTCAATGCGAGGCCAGAGAATATAACGTGCTTTTGGTCTCCTGTGTCTGAGCGTGAGGAAACACAGCGTGAGGCTCATTCCTGTGGCCATCGGCACCACGAAACACGAGGACACGCTGCGGACGCCTGTCAACATCAGCACAAACACACCAGATCATCAGAGAACAGCCACGGCTCTTACTGAAACATTAGCCAGTAAACCCACCTGCCAAGCTACCTGAAGAAAGCAAGAGTAGCAAGCGTTTTCAAAGCAAAGCGTGCTCAAACCTAATGCTGATTTGATTTAATGCAAGTTAATTGATAAATAAAACGCTTTCATGCATTACTTTTGAAAGCATCCTCATTTTACAGTATTTTTACACAAGACCTTGGGTGAAAATACTAGTGGCCTAAGACTGGTGCACACTATTGTACATACATGTATTATTCATTCATTGATTTCCCTTCGGCTTAGTCCCTTATTTGTCAGGGGTCACCACAGCGGAATGAATCGCCAACTATTCCAGCATATTTTACGCAGCGGATGCCCTTCCAGCCGCAACCCAGTACTGGGAAACACCCATACACACTCATTCACACACACTCATACACTACAGCCAATTTAGTTTATTTAATTAATCTATAGCGCATGTGTTTGGACTGTGGGGGAAACCGGAGCACCCGGAGGAAACCCACGCCAACACAGGGAGAACATGCAAACTCCACACAGAAACGGCAACTGACCCAGCCGGGACTCAAACCAGCAGGCTTCTTGCTGTGAGGCTACAGTGCTAACCATTGAGCCACCGTGTCACCCCTTATACATTCATTAATTTTTTTTTCAGCCTAGTCCCTTTATTAATCAGGGGTCGCCACAGCGGAATGAACCGCCAACTTATCCAGAATAGGTTTTACGCAGCGGATGCCCTTCCAGCCGCAACCCACCACTGGGAAACACCCATACACTACGGCCAACTTAGCTTACCAAATTCACCAACAGCACATGTGTTTGGACTGTGGGGGAAACCGGAGTACCCGGAGGAAACCCACACAAACACAGGGAGAACATGCAAACTCCACACAGAAATGCTAACTGACCCAGCCGAGGCTCGAACCAGCGACCTTCTTGCTGTGAGGCGACAGTGCTACCCACTGCGCCAGCCTTATACATTCATTATATTATATATTTATTGCATAAAAATCGGTCCCAGTGCAGAGCATTAGTGACAGTACCTGTGAGCTTCAGCACGTCCAGAACTACTGAATTAGTGATTTTATTCAGAAGACTCGAACCGGCGGCTTTCGGCTGAACAGCTGCGATGTCACCCGACCGACCGATGCCATGGATCAGCCTGAGGAGATATTAGCAGAGAATTTATTTACAGCTTTTCTCAGTTGCTTTGGTAAATCTCTCAGATCGGAATTGAAATTTGCAAAACAGTAAAAGTGCATTTCTCAAAACAATAAGTACAAATAGCAAA